>NW_019396849.1:105502-138000 GCF_000591075.1 Eurytemora carolleeae | reverse complement strand
GGGGAGTGTGTCTTTTGCCTATCATTGTCAGAGGTCTGCCATGAGTAATCCAGTTTCTATTGTGAGGAGGGTGAAAAACCAGTTTATGGTATTTGATTTAAAGTCTATTGAAGGCTCTGTTCCCCCTTAAAACCTGTATCAGCATGTACTTCATCCCTAATGTTTTGAGTTTCTGTATTGCTTCTGTATTCATCTTTATTACTTTATCTTGTTCGGGATTAGTCACGCTTTCTACTCAGTTGTGGAGAGAGAAGAGAAGAGAATTGTCCTTGCTATCTAGACTTCTATACAAGTACAACGCACATAGCGCCCTTTCTCTTAACAGGCTTAGAAAGCTCTGCTGACACCCTTCCTATGGGAGGTTCGGATACACACCCATAACCAAAACTCTAAAAGCTTTGATGGATACAACATTACAAGTTCAAGGTGGAGCTGATATGACCTGACTAACACCAATTTGGAATCAATTCCTTCACTCTTCTTTCAAGAAGAACAGCTGCTGGGGACCATTACTATAAGCTTATGGGACTATATTATATTTCAAGATGAAATGAACCTAACAATCAGAAAGCTTTTACTTGTGTTAAAATCAACTCTAACCACGAGGGGTCAGCTCGCTAGCAGGACGAACCACGAGGGGTCAGCTCGCTAGCAGGACGAACCTGTAAACAGCTACCCCAGCCACCATATTATGCTGTCAGCAATATTTTCAATCTAAGTTTGGTTTACACCTGACAATGTCCATAAAGTTTTACAATGGCTGGCCTATAATTGAATATTTGGGCTAAGGTAAAAAAGAAAGTTGCCAAGGAAGAAATGAGAAAATCCAAATCAACTGAATCGCAGTGTGTTCCATCCCCAAGAGATGAAGAGCATTTATTCAGAGCAGGGTTGACCAAATCCGATAATTTAGCCCTCACATCCAAGAGGCGCTGAGATATTAATTTCAGTTTCATCGGATAATGATTAAGCTTGTGAAAAAAAGGGTAAAGTGTTAGGTTTTTTTCCGACACCCTTTAAGTCCCACTATATGGACTATCTGTATGCTTAAATTATTCCTGGAATTTGTGTTCGTGAAGATATAATAAGATCTAAAGTTACAGATAATCTTGAATGTAAAAAAAAACAAATTAAATTCTTAAAAGTAATCTGTCTCTGAATTTTCAGACATTATGCTTTAAATTAATGATTTAAATGCTTTTTTACAATATTGAATAATATTTTGAAAATAAAATATTTTCAATGAAGCTTTATAAAAGCTCGCGTGATATTCAGACTTATGTGCTTTTACGGTTGTTGACTAATTTCCTAATTGAAATATCTCTACATCTGTTTGCGACCCTTTTTAGCTTGCAGTCATAAAACGAAGGAATTTGTTTCCTTTGCTTCACTAGGTATTTGTCAGGCCACTACATAGCATCTCTTTAATCATGCTTCATCTTATTTCGGGTAAACTGTTTTATATCTTTATTTTGTTTTACATTGATCTTTAGGTTGTAAGCTAGATACAATCTAAGCATTATCAAGCAAGCTTTAGGTTGAAAGCTATTATCTGGATTCTTTAATATAGATTATAAAGTTTCAATTTGCAAGTTATTATGTTAATTCTATGATATAAATTTTAATGCTTTAGGTTGCAAGCTATTATAAAATTTTAAAGTTTTAATTTTCAAGCTATTATCTGAATTCTATGTCATAAATTATAAAGCTCTTATCTAAAGAAGATTTCTATCAGCAGAACAAATGTTTTAATTCTATCACATGCTATGTTTGCAAAAGAATCGAAAACCAAAGACGACTTTACAAAGAAAAGAATAAAAAGATTAAAAAGAATAAAAGATATAATCAAACATAAAGGATGTAAAAAATCAGAGCAAATTAAAAAGATGGTTAAAAATGCCCGTTTTTTATAGAACCTATCTCTTTCACACTCCATAAAGCTTATCTTTACTTTTTTTTAACATTACAAATAAATCTATAATTTTTATTTCTTAAAGTTGTTAGTTCATTGTCGAAAAATACTAACAATCCACCACTAATTTATATTAAATATAGTGTAAACAATAAATATGTAACTTTCCTTATTCTTTCCTTTTCTTTTCGTTTTATTTATATTTCTATATTTTTTTAGAATGGGGGGGGAAATATTCCCACAACCTCTACTTTTAGAGGTTATTAAATATTTTCTCCTGAAACACTTTATTTTATATGTTTTTGTTATTATTGTATATGAATAAAAATCAATAAAGCAATGCACTGAGTTTCTCAAATATTCAACGAGTCGGTTTTTCTTACAATATATTTTATAAATTAAAAAGTTTAAATTTTTTACGCTATTATCTGAATTCTATGTGATAAATTATAAAGCTTTAGTTAGTAAGCTACAATCTGAATTCTATGATATAAAAAAAAAAGCTGCTAGCTACAAGCTACAAAGGACTTGAGTCTTTGCAACAAACTAGATTTTCTAGTCCTTGTATTATCCCAACCAAATGTCGTAGACCTTAGATATTTCAAACTATGAATTATGTTAGCTTAATTTATCTAAGTTTGGAATATCAAATGTGTACAACATCAGGCCGCTAAGATATTGGAATTCGAAATTTAAGTTTGTGGCAAAAACTCAATACCTTTCCAAATACGAATTTTAAACTGTTTTTGGCATATTTTCTTTCTTTGAACATGGAAAAAGTTAGGATAATTAAAAAAAGTGATACTTGCTCCTAACCACAGATATGTAGGATAATACTGTGGTTTTTTGTGATAAAAAAAAATAATGTGATCACCCAAATATTTTAGTTTTTGTTTTTGTTTTGATCATTGATGGTTCAACTTCTCCAGCGGGAATAGGGTTAAGCATAGAACTGGATTAGCTACAGACATATTATCAAGTGAGCAATTATAGTCCATTTAAAAAGCCCCCATGATGCTTTCATTTGATTTTTTTTACTCTTTTTTTGTTCGTTTTCGTGTTGGAAAAGGATGAATTCTGACAGTTTCCTTATTTTTCTTTTGCGCAATTCTATGATAACAAAGACGGACGTCAGATTTACTCTGACAAATTTTACTGTTACGAATCAGACATGTCACTCTTTTTTTACTGAAGGGTCCCTTAATATGACATCGATCTACAGTCTACAGGTATTTTGTGTTTAGTCGTCTATATCAACTGGAGTCATGGGCAACCGTAGTACATTTGAATTTCCGAGCCGGGTCAACCTTTCCGGTCCCAGTTTGTACTGTACCTACCGTTATGGACAGGACTAGCCGGTACAACAAGGTTGACGCGGTCAGACTTTATGCTTCATATAGGTTCAATTTACTTTTACCAAAGGGGCAGAGGTGCGTGGAGTAATTTAAATTTGATTTATCTCATTAAAATTTCATTAAAAATTATGATGACGCTGCTAGCAAAACAAATTAACTAATAATTACAATATAAAATGAATGTAAAATTATCGTTTAGCATATAGTGCTGTTCCTGCCCTGGAAGGACTATACCTGCTTAAGGAGTATGGGGATCATGCTGGCTGTAAAGACAACTGTGTTTATTCAAAGGAATTCTTCAATTTAGAATCAGAATCTATAATTTTAGATAAATTTCTTGTTAATTTTTCACAATTTTGATAAAAAAAAACATTTAGATTTTTGCAGGGTGTTAGTTTTTCCTCTCTCCACATTACGGAATTGAGTCTTACCCACAAAATCCTATTTTCCAATTTCTATATCTTTGCAACCCAATGTCGTAGATATTAGATATTTCAAATAATCTAATTTTGAAATATCAAATGTTTACCCACCATCAGATTGCTAAGGGATGAGAAAATTTGACTCAATTCCTTTCAACAAAAATTGTATATTCTCTCAAAAAACTAACAGGATTTTGCCAATTACTCTTTTTAACCAAAACCTCATAAAACAGAGTCTGGGAAAACTATTATACCTGTTCCAAATCTTACCAGAATGTTCAGGTCAATCAATTTTGCAATGTTCAAACTGTAAATCATACTATGGGAGAATTTGTGAAAATAAAGTCTTATAAAAATCTTATTTCGCAAGATTGTGCATGACTTTCACTCAAAAAATTTTCGCTGATTTTTTCGCTTTGTCATTCTGTTTACCTTTTCAATTCTGAAGAATTTCTTTACAAAAATATGTTTTGCGGATTTTTTAACCTTTTTAGATTGTAAATTGTACCGAGCATTAGAAGCTTATATTGAATGTGTTACATTTTTATTACCTTTTATGTTTTAGTTCCTTTTAAGAAACATTATATTTTGTTTGAATCTAAATGATTTGTCCTCCTGCAGGAGAATGATGTTGAGAATATTTACTGCTTTGCGGATCTTTTAATAGAAGAACCAGCTCAAATAGAGAACTGTGTCACGGTAACATTTTTAATTTGCATTTTAAAAAATTGAGTATTTTTTATAAACTGAAATTTTCAGATCACAATATCAAATCGAATCGAACAAACCGCACTTTAAATGGAGATTCAAATAAAATTACGGCTACAGTCCCTTTAGGGTTCGGAGGAAAATAAGATTAAATCTTTGGTTCTAAGGAACTGAGTTTTTGCCCCAAACTCATATTTTTCAATCCCTATATCTTTGCAAACTAATGGTGATAACCTTCATTACTTCAAACTTAGATTTCTTTACCTAACAGAATTAATAGTTCTAAATATCTAAGCTCTACGACATTTGGTTGCAAAGACTCAATTCCTATTTAAACAGTCAATTCTATAAGTATATATGTCTGATTTGAAAAAGTATTATGTATATATATATATATTATATAAGTACGCTTGTCGCTCAAGGCACTATTTTGGCAGAACAAACGAGTATTAATGTTTTATTCTCGTTCATAATTATACGAAATCGTACTGTACAAATTTTTTCAATGATCCACAATCAAATGCTAAAATTCAAATTATACATTTTAATAAATATTCTATTTCAGACGATAAGTGAGGCTGAAATTGCGCAAACTGAAATACTGATCGAAAATCTAGAAAAGACTGATGCAACCCTAAGTAAAATCGAAGGTTTACTGGACAACCAGAACAGACGGAGAAGAGAAGAAGTTACTGATATCCTTGACGGAGAAATTTGTGCTAAAGTATTGGAGTGGATGCTCAAAGCAGCTGGTTTAACAGATGTAATTGAAAAACTTTCCTATTTGTTAAAAGTTGTTGAAGGTCTTGAAAGAGGAGTCAATTGTGCAGCTATCAAGGATGAAATGGTTTCAATAGTATCTACTGAAAAGAAGAAGGTTGCTGTAGAAAAGGTGAAAGCTAAAGCAAAGCTTCCACCACCAACAACAACTAAAGCCCCAACAACATCAACTCCTGCTGTAACCACAACCCTTGCAGACTTTACACTCGAACCAACATCAACTTCAACAGCTCAAGAGCTAACATCAACAATCGCTGTAACAACTAAAAAACCTACTAAATATTGAAACGTTTTATTCATTTAAAATTTCAATTAGTTATAAGAAATTGGTAAAATAATTAGATCAATAATAAAGAATTGGAAAACATTCACTTTCTTTGAAAAATTCTTTTCCTGGCCTGGAGACTAAAACTGTATTTTAAGATAAGGGTTCTCTATCGTTTTGTTCGTTTTTTAAAATGTTCAAAAAAATCTTGCAACATTTGTCAGCTGTTTATTTTTTATTTACTTTCATTAAACTTCTATATACGAAAAACAAACCAAGAAACGATCGTTTCGACAAGTTTTTTGCATTTTCTCTCAGGGTCAGAAAGTATAATAAAATCTAATTTTAAGAATAAAAAATGTTGAAATCTTCTTAAAACTAACTTATTGCACATCACTAAAGGGTTATCTAATGGAGTACCATGTCCAGTTCACAAGGGTACCCTCATAAGCTTTGTCTAATCAAGAATGTATTAGATAACATTGTTTTTGTTTTGTTTTGTTTTGTTTTGAAAATTGTTTAGGTTAATTTGAGTCAGAAACAATGGAGAAATTATGAGAATTAAACACTTGTCAGTTCAGAAAAACGACGTTACCTTATTTAAGGGTACTGTTGTGAATAGAAAAAGCTCCTCTGTAAATGAAGGTTCAAATAGAATTAACGGCAACAGTCTCTTTAATGCCTGTAGAAACAACTTTCGTTGAAATCATTTGCAAAAAATTGCATAAAATTGACTTGTGGCAAAAAGCTAACATGACCTTCAACCAGGGCAATTGTAAAAACAGGGCCGTTTTTGCCCCAAACTCGTACTTTCTAAGATTTAAATGTTTATTTAAGGTAGCGACGGTTGTAAAATTAATAAAACATTAGTTTCATAAAATTTGCAGATTTAAATGATTAACCTGGACTACATTACATCTTTTAATCATTTTCAAAAATTACAAACAAAACTATTTCTCGAGTGCCAGTGCAGAGAGTTGTAACATTTAGAATTGTATTTAGACTAAGAAGACGTGAAGAAATCTCAATCTCCTATTTTAACGCTAAAATACATGTATCTGTTTACAGAACGAGTTTACAACTACAAATTAATGATTATATTAACAGTACAAGTATATAGCAATTTGGTGGAAAACAGCTCTTGGCTGTTTTAATTATTTTTTCCACATAATTTCAATAATGATAACAACACATTTCAATTAAATAGATTTAAGGAGAACGATTAGAGATCAGGGTGCGATTTTATCTTATGCAAAATAGTTTATACATTAATTAGAATAACTAGAGTTTAAAGTAATTTTCTGACATGTACACAACAAATATCAAAGCATATTAAAACATATCTAATTATTTTTACATGAATAGCAATTCGGTTTATAACACATTGTAATGTAATTTTCAAAAAGAGAATTTAGTAGTCTATTTTTAAATATACTTAGAGAGTTGCTTCTTTTTAAGTCAAGAGGCAGGTTATTCCACATCTTAAGAAAAGTGCTTGAAGCAACACCAAAACACAGGGTTCGCTATACCGTCTGGTGGGAGTGACTATTGGTACAAGGGATTCAAGGATAGGCCTGTGGTCAGGGATATTTGGTTGACAGTTAGGTTTGAATTCTTCGGGTTCTTTCACAAGTGGAAGTAGAGAAGGATAAAAAGGTAGGATTTACATCCTGAAGGGTCTGGTTCATAATGATTGCCTTGTATTCTTACTTCCAGGGCCATCTTTGTAAATCGAGGGGCGCCAACTTTCTAATTACGTGATTTGAGATTATTTAGTTTAACCCAAATCATAAAATTAAAAAGTTCTACGACATTGTTTTGCAAAGATATAGGGATTATTAAGATAATCAGTGTTTGTGGCAAGAACTCAGTTTCTTTGCTGTAAAGCAGTTCATGATATTTGTGTGTTTAGATATTATGTAAAGCATGAAGTATCTATTTTGAAACGTTTATTCTAAACATCTTTTCACTAACTGTAATGAATTTGTTTGAACAATTATTTGTTTTCAGATGGGTTTACCAGCTGCTAAACAACAGTGTATATTAACTAGAATGGTTCTGTGAACAAAACAGTATGCGTAATGATGAAAAGCTCAAATAAAATCTTAATCAATTAGCTAAGAACACTGGCGTTTTAGCTCCGGAGGTTTTTTTTTTTGATAAACTAGCAAAAGTGGTGTGCTACTTTTTTCAGGTTGCTGAACCTTTTAGAGATGTGCCGAAAAATGTAGTTTATAATATGTTTTTCTAAACATATTTTTCATTTATTTTTTCCTCTGTTTAATGAATTTGTTATTACTTTTTTCAAATGGTTTAAGAACTAACATATTAAGAAAAATGGGGATTTGTACAATACACTGCACAGTTGCTATATTTCTTGCTCCTTGGACTATTCAAAGTTAAAACAATTGTTTACGTATTCCACAGTTTTACGGGTACCACTGTGTGTGCTGCAAATTCATATTTATACGGTTCAGACTTACAGCTCTATAGATCCTGATAAAATTTGAGTAGACTCTATTAAAGTTTATAATCTAAGGTTAAAGATATTATCTACAGCTTACAGCTCTATAGATCCTGATAAATAAAATTTGAGTAGACTCTATTAAAGTTTATAATCTAAGGTTAAAGATATTATCTATTCGAAGATCAATTGTTAGCTGACACTGTACATATGTAAACCCCCCACCTACTGTCACACTAGTGGGTGGAGAGGGGACACACTAGAAATACTAATAAGGAGAGAATCAACAAGAAAAGTTGAAAAAAGTTAAAGCAGTATTTGAAACTATTTTTCTATATTTCCTTTAGATTTGAATAAAAGACACGACTATTTTCTTTCTACAATTTTATCTTTGAGTTGCTCTTGGCCATATCTAACAAATTATATTCGAAAATAATGAGAATTAACTTCATTCGAACTCCTGTACTCCTGTACTCCTGTACTCCTGTACTCCTGTACTCCTGTACTCCTGTACTCCTGTACTCCTGTACTCCTGTACTCCTGTACTCCTGTACTCTTGTACTCCTTTACTCCTGTACTCCTGTACTCCTGTACTCCTGTACTCCTGTACTCCTGAACTCCTGGACTCCTGACCTCGTGTACTCCTGTACTCCTGTACTGCTGTACTATCTGGGGGGTATAAGGTCAATTGTAAGGTTGTACAGTTCTCTATAATCTGTCTGAAAACTTGATGTAAATTACAGTATCCTGCCAACCTAATCAAACATGCTACACAGATTTATAAACTCAAACCTCCAGGGTCTTCTAGTTCTCTTGGTTTATATATTCTTATTCTTTTCTCTGGTCTACTTTTTCTCATCTGTAACTAGTACTTTGGCTGTAACGTCTTATTATTTTGTAATTGATTAATTGTCTCCAAATAGTTCTTGGTCTGTAATTAGTTCTTGTTCTGTATTTAGTTCTTGGTCTGTAATTAGTTCTTGGTCTTATTTAGTTCGTGGTCTGTATTTAGTTCGTGGTCTGTAATTAGTTCTTTTTCTGTGTTTAGTTCTTAGTCTGTATTTAGTTCTTGGTCTGTAATTAGTTCTTGGTCTGTAATTAGTTCTTGGCCTGTAATTAGTTCTTGTTCTGTATTTAGTTCTTGGTCTGTAATTAGTTCTTGGTCTGTTTTTAGTTCTTAGTCTGTATTTAGTTCTTGGTCTGTATTTAGTTCTTGGTCTGTATTTAGTTCTTGGTCTGTATTTAGTTCTTGGTCTGTATTTAGTTCTTGGTCTGTATTCAGTTCTTGTTCTGTAATTAGTTCTTGGTCTGTAATTAGTTCTTGGTCTGTAATTAGTTCTTGGTCTGTATTTAGGTCGTGTTCTGTATTTAGTTCTTGGTCTGTATTAGTTCTTGATCTGTATTTAGTTCTTGTCCTGTAATTAGTTCTTGGTCTGTATTAAGTTCTTGTTCTGTATTTAGTTCTTGGTCTGTAATTAGTTCTTGGTCTGAAATTAGTTCTTGTTCTGTATTTAGTTCTTGGTCTGTAATTAGTTCTTGGTCTGTAATTAGTTCTTGGTCTGTAATTAGTTCTTGGTCTGAAATTAGTTCTTGGTATTAGTTCTTGGTCTGTATTTAGTTCTTGGTCTGTAATTAGTTCTTTGTCTGTAATTAGTTCTTGGTCTGTAATTAGTTCTTGTTCTGTATTTAGTTCTTGGTCTGTAATTAGTTCTTGTTCTGTATTTAGTTATTGTTCTGTATTTAGTTCTTGGTCTGTAATTAGTTCTTGTTCTGTATTTAGTTCTTGGTATGTATTAAGTTCTTGGTCTGTAATTAGTTCTTGGTCTGTAATTAGTTCTTGGTCTGTAATTAGTTCTTGGTCTGTTATTTGTTCTTGTTCTGTCTTTAGTTCTTGTTCTGTCTTTAGTTCTTGGTCTGTAATTAGTTCTTGGTCTGTAATTAGTTCTTGGTCTGTAATTAGTTCTTAGTCTGTATTTAGTTCTTGGTCCATAATTAGTTCTTGTTCTGTATTTAGTTCTTGTTCTGTATTTAGTTCTTGGTCTGTAATTAGTTCTTGGTCTGTAATTAGTTCTTAGTCTGTAACGAATTCTTGGTATTTAGCTAATTCTTGGTCTGTATCTAGTTTTTGGTCTTTAACTAATTCTTGATTTGAACTAAATCTTGGTATGTAGCCAATTCTTGGTTTGTAACCAGTTCTTGGTTTGTAACATGTTCTTGCTTTGTAACTAGTTCTTGCTTTGTAACCAGTTCTTGGTTTGTAACCAGTTCTGGGTTTGTAACTAAATTTCGGTCTGTAGCTATGTGTGTAGACCAAGAGCAAAGCTGTTTGATTCAGTACGTTTGGAAGATTGTCGGCTATGTCAGAATAGGATGGATTTTTAAGTTTGGGATGAAACAACTTTATATATATTTTTAATCTATGCAGGGGCCAGATTTAATGATTAGTGGGAAGTAGTATACACTTGAAAAAAGACTTGTATTAAAAAGCCAATATTGAGTGGAATAACGAAACATATTTTTTACACAAACTATATTTACATTTTAACGATACTAACGGTTAGTGTTGGATAAACTAGGATTGATCTAATAACACAACATTCGCCTGTGGCAAATAACAGATTGATGATACAGTGATAGCCAGAAAACTCTGGAATAGAAAGACGAGTTTTAGACTTAAGTTATGACTTTTAAAAGTCCAATGAAAATTAGGCACAGCCATTCTGCAGCATGAACAGACCCATTTTTCTTGTAACATTATCAAATGCACTTTAGTACTTTGGTACTTGATAAGAACTGGTTTGGTCTGGGATATAACTTAAGATGGCCGATATCAATCAAATTATTTTAAAAAATGGCCAAAAAAACTCCTTTCTATTATTAAAACAATTTCTTAGAGGCTTAAAAAATTAATCTTTATATAATAACTGCAAACTGAAGACAAATAGAGCAGGTCAAATCTTCGCAACATCACTGGTACGACCTGGTGTTCTCGTAGCTCCTCTAGAGTTGATATACGCACCAATATAAACATTTTAAAATGCGCAAAAAATATTATGAAATTTCCTAACTTTTTGTTTTTGTTTTATACTGTACAACGCGAAGATACTCACAGACAAAACCACGAAGTGCCCTAAAAGCCTGGTATTGATAAATTTCAAGAAAAACCTTGCTTTCTTTTGTAAAATAATGAATAATAAAAACGAAATTATCTAAATAAGTTTGAAAGTTTAGCTTCAAGATAAATCTTGGATCTAGGAGACTCTAGTTACAAGATGAATCTAGGATCTAGGAGACTCTAGTTACAAGATGAATCTAGGATCTAGGAGACTCTAGTTACAAGATGAATCTAGGATCTAGGAGACTCTAGTTACAAGATGAATCTAGGATCTAGGGTAGTCTAAAAAAATAAATCTAGGATATAGGAGTCTTTAGCTACAATTGATGAATCTAGATCTAGGATAGTCTAGATTCAAGATAAATCTAGAATCTAGGATAATCTAGCTTCAAGATGAATCTAAGATCTAGGACAGTCTAGCTTTAAGATGAATCTAGGATATATGATAGTTTAGCTTCAAGATAAATATAGGATCTATGAGACTCCAGCTACAAGAGGAATCTAGGATAGTCTAGCTTCAAGATAATCTAGGATATAGGAGACTCTAGCTTCACGATGAATGTAGGATCTGGCACAGTCTAGCTTCAAGATAAATCTAGAATATTTTATATTCTAGCTTCAAGATAAATTCAGGATCTAGGATATATGAGTCTTTAGCTACAAGATGAATCTAGGAACTAGGATAGTCTAGCTTAAAAATGAATCTAGAATCTAGAACAGTCTAGCTTCAAGATAAATCTAGAATATTTTATATTCTAGCTTCAAGATAAATTCAGGATCTAGGATATATGAGTCTTTAGGTACAAGATGAATCTAGGAACTAGGATAGTCTAGCTTAAAAATGAATCTAGAATCTAGAACAGTCTAGTTTCAAGATGAACCAAGGATCTAGGATAGTCTAGCTTCAAGATGAATCTAGAATCTAGGACAGTCTAGCTTCAAGGTGAATCTAGGATATATGATATTTTGGTTTCAAGATAAATATAGGAACTAGGAGACTCTGGCTACAAGATGAATCTAGGATATTTTATATTCTGGCTTCAAGATGAATTCAGGATCTAGGATATTCTAGTTGCAAGATGAATCTAGGATATTTTATATTCTAGCTTCAAGATGAATTAAGGATCTAGGATATTCTAGTTACAAGATGAATCTAGGATATTTTATATTCCTGAATTCTGAAGTTTTCACATTTAATTTGTGAAACATATTTTGATAAACATTTCTTCCACATTGTGATTAATCCTCCCTTCCCCCTTCCTCGGGTTATAACATTGTTATCCTTTACAGCTGGTGTAATGAACATATTAAAGTTGTCTCCACAGGCCGAAATGATTTTTTCTGTATTAAATATAGGATCTAGGATACTCTAGCTACAAGATGAATCTAGAATATTGGAGTATTTAGCTTCAAGATAAATCTAGGATATTTTATATTCTAGCTACAAGATGAATCTAGAATATAGGAGTATTTAGCTTCAAGATGATAATCTGAACAAGAAAACTTGAATTGATCTAATCTGAGCTATAATTGATCCTTTTCCACTTGTACATTCTTCAAATGACGCATAGTTCCAACCACGACTAAACAGTAAGGTACAGTTAATAAAACCTTACTTTGATTATATGAGAGTATTTCTCTTACATAAAATAGATTTAAATGTAACCTGAAAACTCTAAATGCAATAATACTTATGTACAGTTCTTTAACAGGGTTTTAA
The DNA here is from genome assembly GCF_000591075.1 of Eurytemora carolleeae. NCBI lineage: Eukaryota > Metazoa > Arthropoda > Copepoda > Calanoida > Temoridae > Eurytemora > Eurytemora carolleeae. Next base: position 125,259 of record NW_019396849.1, on the reverse strand, counting down.
GTGTTTGTGGAAAACTTTGATTTGATGCATTTGATAATTATTCTTTTGTATAAAGGGAAAGAGTTTTTGCCAAAGTTTGAAATATCGCAGGTTGAAGATATAAGAACTAGAATGTTTGAGGTTGTGTGAGGCAAAAACTCTTTCTTTCGATGTTCGGAACTTAATATTCGCAATTTTAATAAAGCTTGATAACATACTTTTCATTTCGAAAAAATAACGGTGAGTGAATTTTAAATGAAATACAATATCTATATAATAAAACAAGACATTCGTATATATATATATATATGTGTTTCCTATGGCCGACCAAACGGCTGGGCCGATTGGGCTGAAATTTGTGTGGACACTCATGAGAGACAGGGGTATAGGCAAAAAAATTGAATTTTTTTCTTCAAATTTTTTGATTCAAATTTTTTTTTGTTTCCCAGGGGCCACGCCGGACCCTAAAGTTTGAGGGTTTATTTTTATTATTCTATTTATAGAAATAGAATAATAAAATAAATCAGCATGAAATATTGGGCGGTGGGGGCAGAATCATCCAAAAACGCAAACACATTTTTTCCAATTACTTCTCAAAATACTAAAGGTAAAAACTTGTGCAACGTAGTTTTGAAATGTACATCCCTGCAACCAAGGTATTCACGCTCTCACGTAAAAAGCAAGCAGTATTTTGCCAATTACTCCTTTAAACTTTTAATCAAGAAACAAGCTCATTGCAATTACGAAATGTATGTCTAGGGCTACAAAAATGAGGAGGTAAATCCAACCCATAAAGTCGAAAACATCTAACAATTTCAAAAATAAGTTTTAGTTTTTAGTAACATATATTGCAGTAGCTGGATATATTGCAGTAGCTGGATATATTGCAGTAGCTGGATATATTGCAGTAGCTGGATATATTGCATGGATATATTGCAGTAGCTGGATATATTGCAGTAGCTGGATATATTGCAGTAGCTGGATATATTGCAGTAGCTGGTTATATTGCAGTAGCTGGATATATTTGTGGGTTGATGTATAAAAGGAGGATGAAGTGTATTCTAATTTATGACAATCTAGATTTTAAGTACAGTGAAACCCTTAATAATGAATACATGGAAAGAATTCATCAAATGTCGTATTCTTCACTTTCTGATAATGGAATGTTGCAGATATTTAGTTTTTTAATTAAATGATTATATGGAACTCTTTAAAACTGTTTCCGCATATTCATATTTATTTCTTTTCGCAAATACTGGAATTTACGTAATATAGTATAAAACTTCGTTATATAACTTAATGTATTCGTTATTAAGGGTTTCACTGTGAATAAAAGATTTTAAAAATTAAAAGCATTTTTCAGGGCTTTCGAATTAAAAATCATCCACCACCAATAAGACCATTTTAAAACCTTCCCTTCTTTCAAGTCTAGTGCAAACTGTTTATTCATCTACAAATGAAGCCTTAATCTTAAAGGCTTGATCTCGATATCAAATGTGGGTATTTTTATATTTGAGATTACATTTTTGATCCCTTTATCACGGGAAATTCTAGAGGAGTTAAATTAATCTGTCTGTATAAGATGAAGATTAAAGCTTGATCCCAAGATATGAAAGTTCTGACGTCTGTTTGTAAGATTTTCGTTCTAATCGTTTCCCAAACTATATTTTCTATTTTCAAATTTAGTTTAATGCTTCAGTAGTTAATTCATTATCTTAAACATCTTCACCTGTTCTTTTCTACCTTGAACAGTCTTTGCAAGTTAATTTTACTCATCACTAGGTTTAAACTTCATAAAATAATCCTTAACATTTTTCGAACTATACAGATTTCAAAAATAATCAGAGCTCTCATATTTCAATTATTACTAATTCTTAATAGCAAATATGAATAATTTTTGAGAGCAAATATGAATCCTTCTTGAAAGCAAATATAAATCCTTTTTGAAAGCACATATGAATCCTTCTTGAGTACAAATATGAATCATTCTTAAGAGCAAATATGAATCATTTTCCCTTATTTCTATAGTTTTTGACAGCATCAAAAACATCAAGATCATTTAATTTGCTCGTCTTTTGAAATATAAGCTTCAAGAAGAAAAGTGAATTAATTTGCCACAACTCCTGATTTTATATATCTTGGCAACCCATTGTCGCAGACCTTAAATATTTCATACTATGCATGCATTTTGTTAGATCACACCATTAAGTTGCAAGGATCACAAAGTTTGAGTTTGTGGCAAATGACTTGTAATTTACTCCATAACAATTTCTCAAGACGTATCTATCCAGGTACAGTCCGTCCCATATCAAACTCAACCAGGACTGAATCCTAGGCTCTGAATGTCATACAGGGACACAAGCGTAACTATCATTGTCAAAAAGGACACTAGTAATCAATTGATCAACCCCCACAACACAGGGCGCAATCTCGTTAGCTATCGATGTCAATACAGACACTATCACACATTAAATGCCCTAAATATACCATTTAAAAAATATGCTTTGCCCGGAAGAGTCAAATGTGGTGGTCCGGAAAGGGGAATAATGGTGGCTCATCACTGCCGGAAGAGAAAAAAGCTACTTTGTGTCAAGTAAGGGGAAACTAGCAATCAATTGATTAATGTCTCAACCAGGACATGATTCACACGGCTACAATCTCGTGATTTATCAACACCTCTACACAGGGTGTGATCTTGTTAGCTATCAATGTCAATACAGACACTAGCAATGAACAAGAAACGAAGTAATACTATAGCTGCCTCAATTTTTGCTACAGACTCAATTTCATTTCGCCAGTAATTGTTTGAAACCGATTTTTTGGTCTACAAAATAAATAATTTTAATTGCATTCTATGGATCAATAAATATAGATGAAGTAACAAATGATTTGATAATAGAAATTTGAAGAATTGTGCGAACAAAAGAATTCAGTCTTATCACAAACTCTGATTTTCTAATCCCTATATTTTTGCAACCCAATGTCATAGACCTTAGATAATTCAATCATTGATAGCTTTTAGGTTAAATAATCTAAGATTGAAATATCAATGGTTCACGCCATCAAGTTGCAAAGATATATTGATTAGAAAATTTGAGTTTCTGTCAAAAAAATCAATTTCTTTGAATAATTAATTCAATATAATGATAAAAATAACAAATCCTACCATTGATTTCTTGATAATTTTCTTTTGAAAAATATGTCCCTAAAAAACAAGCTGATTTATAATTTTTATAATTTTAGAATAATATGACACTTTTACACAATTGTACAATAATAACAGATTAGTTCAACAAAGCTCATTAACTTTTTCTTTAAAATATCCAGAGATAGAGGGGATAGTGCTTAGCTTTAGAAACTGAACTTGATATTCAATGGACAAACATGGTTACCTCCTTAAAGGGACTGTAAGCCTAATGTTAAGGGGACCGTTCATTCATAAATGGTAGTTCTCGATTAAAAACAATACTCAACTTTATGTACGTTTTAAATATCTAAAAAAAATCAACCATCTTATGTTATTTTCCAAACATATCTGAGTCCAAACTGATTTACAAAAGGAAATTTAAACACAATAATTAATATTTTGCAATTATGTTCTTTGTGATTAACTTTCCTAATTTGTTTCAATTTTTTTTCTTTTTTGACTCCTTTTTTTTAACTTGCCAAAGTATAATTTGTTCTCTCATGCAACTTCTAAGAGGAGGATGAGACCTTTTCTATAAAAGAGTTTCATCTTTGCCCAAAGGGAGTGACCGGCATTTTCAATGTATGGTACTTGAACTGAGAATGTAGTATTGTGAAGACATTTTGTAAGATTCGTTTTAATGATGTATATTTGTTGAGAAATTCAATTTAATGATGAAAAAAAATAATTGATTCTAACATTGATTTTTGACAAATTTCTATTAAGAAATATGTTACTAAACATCTAATTAAATAACTGTAGAATTTTTGATACATGTTTCGTCGCCGATGTTTAATAATTTTAAAAAATCAATTCTTAAAACGTAACCAATCAAATGGATGATTTTGAACGTCGGCTTGCGATCAAACTTAGTAATTATTCATTAAAACGTTTTATATGTCTCCCATGAATCCTAAGAAATTTCTCCACAATACTACATTCTCAGCTTAACTACCATACATTGCCGGTCACTCCCTTTAAAGCTTTGCCTATAACTGTCCTAAACCTTAGATGGAATAAATGGGGGTAGCTTTAGTATGACTACAAAAAATGGAAGAAACTTTACGGAGAAAGATAAAAATTCCAAAAATCCACATCAACTGTGTTATTTAAACATACCTTAATAATGCAAAACTCGTTTTGTTTGGTAAACAATCTCCGCTCTAGCCTTAACTTGAGTTGTTTGGTAACCAATCTCCTCTCTAGCCTTAACTAGAGTTGTTTGGTAAACAATCTCCTCTCTAGCCTTAACGGTTCTTGTAGTTTTACTTCTTCATGTTTTGATTTGAATATGTGAAGTGAAGGTAGAGAATTTTCTCATGATTGAAAAGCGTTGCCCGTGGAAGAAAAAAATTTTGAATTTTGAAAGAAAAAATTTAATTTTTGAAAAAAAATGTTATTTTTGAGAAAAAAGGCGAATCTTTTTAGCTCATGTTACTTCCCGAGCACACATGGGCAACCTCAACAAATTTCAGCACATTCGGTGAAGAGGATTATTATTTGTTATACAGATAGCAAACCTATACTTTAATTTTAGCGTTAAATCATTAGTGCGTATTTAACGGGTTAAAATCGTAAAATGAAATATAAATCAGCAGATGTTTTGAAACCTAGATAACAGGATATACTTTAAAATATTATTTTAAAACTTTAAACACAAATATAAAATCTTGTATATAGTTTATGCTGTATGTGCTAAATGTCTGGGCTTTATTTAAAAAGTAAAATTTACTTAAAGGGACTGTTTAGTTTAAATTGGCTTGCCTTGAAAAGTTGGACTATGAGCATGCATTTCAACACTATACCTATTTTCTAAGACCTTTTTCTATGAGGGGGGCGTAGGACGCCCCTCCCCGCAGCTATACGTAGATTTAGACCCCCCAGCCTTTACAGGGTTAAGGTTAAATGAAAGGGGATATAGGCCGATTTTAGGAGTGGATCGCTAACAGTATCTAGCTCTATCTGATATCCCTGTCTCGAGAAATTAATTTAAAACTTTGCCAGAATTATACGAAAATAATCGTGATATGGTTGGCGGAGCACGGGGGGAGTGCAGAAGTCCTCAATAAGTAATCACCTCCACCCAAACGTGTTTTGCGGCACGCACGCTCCTCAATTGGTAATCTCCACCACCTCAACTGGTAATCAGACAAAAGAAAGTTTAATGTTGAATCGTTTATTTCTTAGAAACAAGATGAAATTGACCTCTGGCGATGGCCCTGGTGTACAATATTGTTAAAGCTTTCTTTATTGCTCCACAGTTTCGAAAATAAATCTATAAATATGCCACATGAAGCCCTAGAAATAAAATTACGTTTTTGAACCTTTGCGCATGCCCACTCCTCAATTAGCAATGAAGCGCTAGAAATAATATGTGAACTAAAGCACCATTTTCACTAGTGGGCGCGATGAGACCTTTTTTTAAATTTTTTTGTTCTTTCTATGCATGTAATTAGTTTTGTTATGTTTAAAACTCTAGTAGGCGAATACTAAAATCTAAACACTTTAAAGGTTTTTTGAAAATATCTTTAAAATGGAGATAGATATTAGTTTGGGCACGGTGAGATCATTTTTAGTAAACAGGCAGCCCAACCCAACCTTAACTCCAATCATGAAATGCAGTCATCTAATCAGAGAATAGGATCTAATATTCGTAATTTTTTCTAGCGTTTCATATGGCGTATGGATTTATTTTCGAAACTGAAGAGCAATAAAAAAAACAATAATTGTACACCATAGCGCCATTAACAGAGGTCAATATGGTCTTATTTCTAAGATATAAACGGTTTAATGTTAACTTTTATTTCTGATTACCAATTTAGGAGCGCACATGCTGCAAAACATATTTGGGTGACATTTGTTTACTTCTGCATTCCCCCACCCCCCTACTCGGGTAGGCGAATACGAAAATCTAAACACTGTAAAGGTTTTTTGAAAATAGCAAACAGGCAGTCCAACCTTTAAGTATCTTAACTCCAAACATGAATTATGCAGTCATTAAATAAGATTCGGCTTAAATAAACTTTGCCATGTTTCTCACTTTTTGTTGATCAAATCAATCTAAAAACAAATTGAAAATTTAGTTTAAGTCAACAGAGATGCCATGAAACCCCGATAGATACCAAAAATTGTGTTAAAAAGGAATTGAGTCTTTGCCACAGACTCAGCTTTTCTAACCCCTATATCCTATATCTTCCAATGTCGTAGATCTTAGATATTTCAAACTATGAATTCTGTTAGATCAAACAATATAAGTTTGAAATATCAAAGATTTACGACATTGGTTTCCAAAGATATAGGGATTATAAATTCAGAGTTTGTGGCAAAGACTCAATTCCTTTGAATAATATTCAAATTATAATAGGAGAGTACATAACATTTCTAGGGACCTCTGGGTTATCGCATTTTTCAGATTTGTTCTGTATTTGCTGAATATATCTGTTTAAACTTTGATTACAATACCACGTCACATCGCAAGAGTTTCGTATAACTCGGACACAGTTTAATATTATTTTCTTATAACGGGGATATTAGATGTTTAGGCTTTAACCTATACAGTCCTCTTAGTAGACTAGTCATAATTAGATAGATGTTTAGGCTTTAACCTATACAGTCCTCTTAATAGACTGGACATAATTAGATAGATGTTTAGGCTTTAACCTATACAGTCCTCTTAGTAGACTGGACATAATTAGATAGATGTTTAGGCTTTAACCTATACAGTCCTCTTAGTAGACTAGACATAATTAGATAGATGTTTAGGCTTTAACCTATACAGTCCTCTTAGTAGACTAGACATAATTAGATAGATGTTTAGGATTTAACCTATACAGTCCTCTTAGTAGACTAGACATAATTAGATAGATGTTTAGGCTTTAACCTATACAGTCCTCTTAGTAGACTGGACATAATTAGATAGATGTTTAGGCTTTAACCTATACAGTCCTCTTAGTAGACTGGACATAATTAGATAGATGTTTAGGCTTTAACCTATACAGTCCGACATAATTTAAAGTAACCCTCTCTTTGACAATTTTGTAAGGTTAGCAACCCCCTTTTATGACAATATCCTGAGGGTTACAGCAACCCTTTTTATAACAGTTTTGTGAGGTTTGCATCCCTTTTATGACAATTTTGTGAGGTTAGCAACAATTTTCATAACAGTTGTGTTAGGTTATCAACCCTTTTATAACAATTTCATGAGGTTAGCAACTCTTTTATAACAATTTCATGAGGTTAGCAGCTCTTTTACAACAATTTTTTGAGGTTAGCAACCCTTTTCATAACAGTTTTGTGAGGTTAGCAACTCTTTTATAACAATTTTTTGAGGTTAGCAACCCTTTTCATAACAGTTTTGTGAGGTTAGCAACCCTTTTTATGACAATTTCATAATGTTAGTAACCCTTTTCATAGAAACTTCGTGAGGTTAGCAACCCTTTTCATAGAAACTTCGTGAGGTTAGCAACCCTTTTTATAAAAATTTTATGAGGTTACCAACCCTTTTTATAACAATTTCGTGAGTAACGCAACACTTTATACAGCAATTTCGTGAGGTTAGCAACACTTTATACAGCAATTTCGTGCGGTTAGCAACACTTTATACAGCAATTTCGTGAGGTTAGCAACCCTTTTATGACAATATCATGACGTTCGAAACCCTTTTTATGACATATGACTTTTAAATTATCAATTAAAAAATGAATGCAAATTGTTTTATATTTTTATATTTTTAACATCTAAGTTTGGCAGTAAGAAAAGACGTAATAAAAACACATCTGCCATATTGCAAAATCTAATCTTTTACATCGTTGAACTGCAAACTTAATCAACTAGATCTTAGAGCAGAATAGTTGAAGCGGAATTGAAATATGAATTTGTACTACTAGGCTTTTACGGCGCTTCGAGCCCGGCTACTATTTTAATCTTTAATTGTGGCTATATCTGTGAGCATCTTCTCTTTGTACAATATAAAACAATAATAAAAAAAGATCGCCGATTAACTTATAGTTTTTCGCATATTTTCAAAATTTTACAAATAAAAATACTTTTGGACGCAAATTTTGCAATTTTGAGTCATGTGAAGCACTGCACAAAATTTGAGTCCGATTTGTTGAGCCTTTAGAAGTTTATTGGATACAAACGGACAAACAGACGTAGACTGATAGACAAGGATAGTGTCTCAAAGATCTAAAAGCCAAAAGTTTGGCTCATTGACTCGCAAATTGTACGTAGATATCAAAAATGGTCTCAATATTGAAAATTCGATTACAAACGAGTCTGTAGACCCTCATTACCCGTTTTTTAGAGACACCCTGTATACACATATATAGATTAGGCTTTCAGGGGGTTTCGTGGTCATATCCTATTTCAATTGTGATCAATTTCTTTTTGTATATATTGTAAAACAATAAAAAACAAAAAAGTTCGTGGATTTTACAAAAACAAATTACGTGGATTTCAAAATTTAATGAAAATCGAATTTAATTTGATGGAGGCTAATTTTTTTAATTTTGATCAACCATAAATCTTTCCTTTGGTCATGTGAGGTCCCAAAATTTTTTTTGGCCCGATCGGTTCAGCCGTATTTACGTTTATTGGATACAAACACCCGGACAGACAAGCAAAGTATATGTATATAGAGATATACAAATATATTCAAACACATCAACAAAATAAATTTATATTCTGAAATATAAAGATTTTTTAGGAACTTTTGTTTACTAAATTAAAGAATTGTGGAGAAAAGTAAGACGACATTAAAGCAATACTGAACTGCATTAAATGTTGTTACAAAACAAATGGCTTTACTAGTAAGTTATTAAATCACTTATTGAGTAAAATGCGTCTTTTTACACTGCACAATTGGTGTGCCTCATATTCAGGGAACTATTAAATATCATATTAAGTGTTAAAGTCGACTTTCTAATCTAAATTTTCCTGGTTTTTACTGCAGTCAAATTATACAATAAAGGTGACCGGTCAAGTAACGATTTAAATTGATGGTTAATTGAAATTGCGTCGCCATACCATTTGAAGATCAATTTCTTCTTTTTTTAATCAAAAATATAATAAATAAGCTTACTTTTACATAATTATATCCTAAATGTGTATAATATTATTTAACTCTTACAAGGAATAAGAATTCGTATTTAAAACTAATTATGAAGTTTAAAGAAGCATTCATTCTTTTTCAAAATTGCACTTGATATATTTAGATCGAGATTTCCAAAAAAAATTCAGAATACTTTTCAAATCTATGGATGAATTGGATGAATTTGATGAATTGGATGAATTGGATGAATTGGATGAATTGGATAAATTGGATAAATTGGATGAATTTTCAATTTTTTCATACTTGTGCGTAAAATCCGAACTGAGGGAGAAGCTTTAATATTTGAAGAGTTTATTAGGAATTGAAATCATAAAAGCGTCGGGTGAACCACATACATAGTACACTAGACGGGCTGGTACGGTAAAGAATTATACTGGTTTTGAAATAATGTGCATGTTATTCAGTGTCTGGTTGCAGTAAACACCAACTCCATAACAAGTTCTCGAAACGTATCTATCCAGGCACAACCCATCCGCTATTAAAGTCAAGCAAGACACAACCCACCTGGCTCTAAATGCCACATAGGGACAAAAGCTTAGCCATCACAAGCTATAACTCAGGCTCTAAATACCACACAGGGGCCAAGAGTAGTTATCCGTAATTATTAATCTAGTGCTCTAGATGCCACAGGGGCACATAGATTTGGCCTGTTTTAATAAACGGTCTCATAAGACAAGGTTGACTTTGAAGCTTAGATTGGGCTTAGATTTTACACATCTAACTTACTTTTCTGTAGCTCTTTACATGCATCTTTTAGCACTATAAAGCACTTGTAGTTAGCTTTGGTTTTTGAGAAGTAATTGGCAAAACTCTCATCGATTCTTGCTTGAGAGTTTGAGACCTTTTAAATCACAGTGAGGGACACAAGCATAGCTATCAAACAAGCTATATAACGATCTCAAATGATGGGACGATCCGCTTTAAATGCCACTCAGGGACACAAGCCTAGCTATCAACAAGCCATATATATTGATCCCAAATGATGGGAGCAATCCGACCTGCTTATTAAAGCAGGGTTTCAGGTTTACTCTCACGCAGTAAACAGTGCAGAGTTACTCTATAAACTAAACTATTTAATATATAATGCCACAAGTTAACATGAATTGACGTTATTTTAATTCCTACGTCGTTATCTATATAATATGACCAAGACAATCATATTATGTATTTACTACACAGTTAAAGTTTAATGTACATATTAATAAGATTAGGGAGAATAAATATAACGTAGTTAAGCTATCTCCACACATGTTTATAGCGTAATTTAAGTATGTCACATGATTTAATCTCATCATGCTACGTATTCAATTGAAACGCAGTTTCAATAAATGATATCATTATGTATGAGTCTACAACATAAATTGTTAATAATGTACAACGTACTGCAGGTTTATTGCAGAATATCACGTTTACACCAAGGTACTATTGCAAGGAAAGTTATTTCAGGGGTGTACGCATTTTTTATACTGCAGTGTACTGTCTCTGGGCTGAAAAGTAAACACAAGACGGATGTCATAGCCTGACATGGAATCAGTTTTCAGAAAAATAATCTATGAAATATTCTGGTCATAGGAAACTAGTATGTGAATTTTCAAAATTATCAAGATAAAATGCTGTTATCTTCCTCGGTTACCAGACGAACACTTATGCTTCTATTCTTGTTTACAAATTCCGCCCAGAGAGAACTGGTTTCAATATGTACGCAGAGTATACGCAACTGCTATTAACTTTCCTTGCATTAGTACCTTGGTTTACACTATATTTGCTACATGTTGTGGATCAGGAGGGGTGGGGGGGGGAATAGAGGGAGGGTCTCGGAAGGAGGGAAGGGACAGGGGGGTCATTGGTGGGGAAGGGGGAAGGGGGTGCAGTTCATGGGGTTTAAGATTGGTAAAGGTTATGAACCTACGGGTTTATGAAGTGATAAATATATTGTTATTATTATACTCTCATTTGTACCCAATGTTGTTTATATTTTAACACGTTTAACAAAATACAAGTATCCTTCATTTTTGTGAAGAAACTGAGTTTTTGCCACAAACTCAAACCTTTTGATCCCTCTATCTTTGCAACCTGATAAAGGGAGTTTAAAATCAGAAATTAAATCAGTCACTGGGTCAATTTTGTTCTCATGGTTTGTTTTTATGCTTTAAGTATGCTAACAAATCCAAAATAATATCTGTATAAAAAAGTATAGTAATCTCGAATGATTTGTCTACAACCTCGATAGAAAAACAGAAAAGTACTTTACTAGGCTTTAGATTTGAAGTTGATTGGGTTGACTTAACCCAATAAAGGCCCGGGGTCTGAATTTATGTAAAGCCTGGGGGGCGTGGGACGCCCCCCCCCTACTAGAAAATGTCTTTATAGAATAGGTGTACGGTTGAAATGCATGTTCATAGCCCGATTTCTCAAGGCTAGCTCATTGAAAAAAATACCAAAGTGTGACACATGTTTCTACATCCATTTTTCAAGGGCTTTACAAAAATATAGATTTTAGATCTGTAGCTTTAGTCACAAAAAAGTTATAGGCTATTTATTATTTTTTTTTAAGACCGGACTTTTTTCCACCCAGTACCCAACCCTATGCATTCAAAAAAACTTTTACAAAAAATTTCTATTCATTAAAATTCTCAAAATTTCACGATGATAGTGTCAAAAATGAGAATGCTAGGACAATCTAAAAACTACAGGGGGGGCATCCCCCCCCCTCCCCCAGCCTGTTTAGGGTTGTATTTCTGTATCTATATCTGTACAGAATGTGTAGGAAGGTATAATTCTGTATCTGTATCTGTATATAATGTGTAAGAAGATATATATCTGTATCTGTATCTGTATCTGTATCTGTATATAAAATGTGTAGGAAGGTATATATCTGTATCTGTATCTGTATATGATGTGTCAGTGTAGGAAGTATATATCTGAACCTGTAGTATCTGTATAGAATGTGTAGATAGGTATATATCTGTATCTGTATCTGTATCTAAATATAATGTGTATTAGGGTATATATCTCTAACTGTATCTGTATCTGTATGTAATGTGTAAGAAGATATACATTTGTATCTGTATCTGTATATAATGTATAAGAAGGTGTATATCTGTATCTGTATCTGTATATAATTGTAGGAAGGTATATATCTGTATCTGTATCTGTATATAATGTATAGGAATGTATATATCAGTATCTGTATTTGTATCTAAATATAATGTGTAGGAAGGTTTATATCTGTTTCTGTATCAGTGCAGAATGTGTAGGAAGGATTATATCTGTATCTGTATCTAAATATAATGTGTGGGAAGGTTTATATCTGTATCTGTATCTGTTCTTGTGCAGAACGTAAAGTCTATATCTGTATCTGTGCAGAATGTGTAGGAAGGTATATATCTGTATCTGTATCTGTATATAATGTGTAGGAAGGTGTATATCTGTGTCTGTATCTAAGTATAATGTGTAGGAAGGTATATATCAGTGTCTGTATCTGTATCTAAATATAGTGTGTAGGAAGGTTAATATCTGTATCTGCATCTGTGCAAAATGTGTGGGAAGGTATTTATCTGTATCTGTATCTATGCAGAATGTGTGGGAAGGTTGATATCTGTATCTGTATCTGTGCAGAATGTGTAGGAAGGTTAATATCTGTATCTGTATCTGGCAGAATGTGTAGGAAGGTTAATATCTGTATCTGTATTCGTGCAGAATGCATGGAAAGGTTAATATCTGAATCTGTATCTGTGCAGAATGTATAGGAAGGTATATATCAGTATCTGTATATGTATCTAAATATAATGTGTAGGAAGGTTTATATCTGTATCTGTATGTGTGCAGAATGTGTGGAAAGATTAATATCTGTATCTGTATCTGTGCAGAATGTGTGGGAAGGTTAATATCTGTATCTTTATCTGTGCAGAATGTGTGGAAAGGTTAATATCTGTATCTGTATCTGTGCAGAATGTGTGGAAAGGTTAATATCTGTATCTGTATATGTGCAGAATGTGTGGAAAGGTTAATATCTGTATCTGTATCTGTATCTGTATCTGTGCAGAATGTATGGAAAGGATAATATCTGTTTCTGTTCTGAACACACAGTGATCCAAAGATTGGAAAAATATGATAAATAGATCAAATATACTTCTAAAACTAAAGCTAAAAACAAATTCTTTTGTTTTAAAATTTACATGTTTTGGGCTACAAAAAAAGAATATGGAGGTAAAAAATACGTGGCGACACTGCAGAATCGACTCAATCTTGAAAATGAATAAACTTTTAATTTTAGACTGAATCTTTGTGAAATGCATATTTGAAACTCCTCCTTTTATAGGTTTAAACTCATGTAGAAGATTTATGCCAGGGCGTATCCAGGTTGTCTCTCTATTCCTTTATCTTTTTGCATCGATACGTCAACTAAATGTATTTTAATTATCTCCACCTCTTTCAGCTTTAAGATATAAATATTTTCAGCAAGTAGTCCTAACCATTACTTATAGACGTAATTACAATTCCTACGTTGTTTTCCATATCACATGATTAATACATGTAATACATGTTACGTATTACAGCACAGTTGAAATAGTCGCAATTAAGAAATGTGTACTCATATTTATCACATAATTAAAATAACCATGTTACATATTCATTTGAAACGCAGTTCAAATGAAATAATGGGGTTTACATAGAAGTTTACAAACATAGATATTAATAATTTACAACATACTGCAGGTTTACAGAATATCATATTACTCGATATTTATTAGAATGGTAAAAGCTTTGTATAATCAAGTTTGAAGTATCCATGTTTTTGTTTCTGTTTCGCTACTTAGCGATTTCCCTAAAGACCTAATATATGTACCGTGTGGTATTTCTCAGGATTGGATCGTAAGAGATAGATGTTTAGGCTTTNCCTTTACCATCTTTTCACTTGAAATTATGCTTACAGTCCCTTTACCATCTTTTCACTTGAAATTATGCTTACAGTCCCTTTACCATCTTTTCACTTGAAATTATGCTTACAGTCCCTTTACCATCTTTTCACTTGAAATTATGCTTACAGTCCCTTTACCATCTTTTCACTTGAAATTATGCTTACAGTCCCTTTACCATCTTTTCACTTGAAATTATGCTTACAGTCCCTTTACCATCTTTTCACTTGAAATTATGCTTACAGTCCCTTTACCATCTTTTCACTTGAAATTATGCTTACAGTCCCTTTACCATCTTTTCACTTGAAATTATGCTTACAGTCCCTTTACCATCTTTTCACTTGAAATTATGCTTACAGTCCCTTTACCATCTTTTCACTTGAAATTATGCTTACAGTCCCTTTACCATCTTTTCACTTGAAATTATGCTTACAGTCCCTTTACCATCTTTTCACTTGAAATTATGCTTACAGTCCCTTTACCATCTTTTCACTTGAAATTATGCTTACAGTCCCTTTACCATCTTTTCACTTGAAATTATGCTTACAGTCCCTTTACCATCTTTTCACTTGAAATTATGCTTACAGTCCCTTTACCATCTTTTCACTTGAAATTATGCTTACAGTCCCTTTACCATCTTTTCACTTGAAATTATGCTTACAGTCCCTTTACCATCTTTTCACTTGAAATTATGCTTACAGTCCCTTTACCATCTTTTCACTTGAAATTATGCTTACAGTCCCTTTACCATCTTTTCACTTGAAATTATGCTTACAGTCCCTTTACCATCTTTTCACTTGAAATTATGCTTACAGTCCCTTTACCATCTTTTCACTTGAAATTATGCTTACAGTCCCTTTACCATCTTTTCACTTGAAATTATGCTTACAGTCCCTTTACCATCTTTTCACTTGAAATTATGCTTACAGTCCCTTTACCATCTTTTCACTTGAAATTATGCTTACAGTCCCTTTACCATCTTTTCACTTGAAATTATGCTTACAGTCCCTTTACCATCTTTTCACTTGAAATTATGCTTACAGTCCCTTTACCATCTTTTCACTTGAAATTATGCTTACAGTCCCTTTACCATCTTTTCACTTGAAATTATGCTTACAGTCCCTTTACCATCTTTTCACTTGAAATTATGCTTACAGTCCCTTTACCATCTTTTCACTTGAAATTATGCTTACAGTCCCTTTACCATCTTTTCACTTGAAATTATGCTTACAGTCCCTTTACCATCTTTTCACTTGAAATTATGCTTACAGTCCCTTTAACTAAAGTAAACGATTCAAGGTTTGTTCACGAATTCAAGGTACTAATGCAAGGAAAGTTATTTCAGAGGTGTACGCATTTTTTTGTACTGCAGTTCACAGCCTGACATGGAATCAATTTTCACAAAAATAATCTATGAAATATTCTGGTCATAGGAAAATATTATGTGAATTTTCAAAATTATCAAATCGAAATGCTTTTATCCTCCTTGGCTACTAGACGAACACTGATGCTTCTATTCTTGTTTACAAATTCCGCCCAGAGAGAACTGGTTTCAATATGTACGCAGAGAATACACGACCACAATTAATTTTACTTGCTTTAGTGCTTGCACGAATAGAACTTACTTAACACATTAGAGTGTTTTGTAAACAAAGGAGCAACAAGAATTTAACGAAATCCAATCAAGGTTTTTTATTCTAAAGAAAATTATGTGGATTGTGGAAGGATCGTTCCCCCCCCCCCCCTATCCTTCCAACCTAGAGACAAGTCTTTCAGTCATTTGGGGGATGCATATTTGATTAAAGGTAAGTCAAAAAAAAGTTACTAATCCCTATAAACCCTTTTAAACATTTAACATATTAATACCCCTGTATAAACATAAACAGCACTGTAGGACACTGCGTATAATCTGTGTACAATGCTTGTTTATTGATATTGGTTTCAATATAACGGTTTGATAGATTGTACCCCGGCTGTCTGGATATAGCTATCATTTATACCTCAGCTCCCTCTGCTGTGTGATTAATGGCCTTCTTTTATATCGCTTAAATCAGGCCTGATGCCTCTTTAGCGAGGATGATACTTGACTATTAACTATTCAAGCCGCCGACATACGTATACTTGTTTATGGTTAATAGAAGTTTACTCGTTGAAATCTATACGATACTTGTTTATGTTTCGTCGAGGTCTCTTTTCATGATGCTACGCCATTAAATATTGTAATATTTAGAATGGTATTGACCCCTCGCTAATGATAATAGCCTGTACTACATCAAAGTCTTCTGTATGGTGTCCAAGATATTTTAAGCATTCAAATCTTTTAATTTTATATAAACAATAACCGACGACAACTATGAACTGTAGAAACCGAATTAACAAAATTTAAAGGAACTATGAGTTCCCCAATTTTTACTTCCTAAAAATGATCCAAATCTGGGCCCACGCAAGATGTTTCTTATCAGAGACTCATAACAATAACCACAAACGTTTTATTAATCAATCTTGCGACCCCTCTTATTATATATTTTACTAAAATAAGTACATAAACAGATAGCTTTACATGTTAAACGTTGAACCCCACACCACGCCATTAGATTGCGTGCAGGTTCTGCGCATATATTGATGTGCTCGCTACACACTGAACACCCTTGTTAGAACATCTATACTGAATACATTAGTTAAAAATATATTTTTAACTCAGGATCCTTTCTTTAATTTAAACAGTTTTAGTGGATTCATTTTACAAATATTTTCTGTTAGTCAAGGTGTTTATAACTATTTGTCAAATGTTAGATAGTCTGCACTGTCTAATTTTTAGAATAAAAGTGATTTCACAAATAAATGTTTTTTTTTAAATAATATTTCTATTATCCATATATAGGTAAATTTAATAAACAGCGCGGAGCAGTTGAACTTTGTAAAATAGGTTCAACCGCCGGTTCAAGTTCAAGAGAAGTGTTTTAACTCAGTTTACTTAATTCAAATACTTCTTATTTCTAACAAACTTTGATCCCTGCAGTTTCAGTTTCTATAATGTTGATTTGATCTCTGCAGTTTCAGTTTCTATGATGTTGATTTGATCCCTGCAGTTTCAGTTTGATCTCTGCAGTTTCAGTTTCTATGATGTTGATTTGATCCCTGCAGTTTCAGTTTCTATGATATTGATTTGATCTCTGCAGTTTCAGTTTCTATGATATTGATTTGATCTCTGCAGTTTCAGTTTCTATGATGTTGATTTGATCTCTGCAGTTTCAGTTTCTATGATGTTGATTTGATCCCTGCAGTTTCAGCTTCTATGATGTTGATTTGATCCGTGCAGTTTCAGTTTCTATGTTGTTGATTTGATCCCTGCAGTTTCAGTTTCTATGATGTTGATTTGATCTCTGTAGTTTCAGTTTCTATGATGTTGATTTGATCCCTGCAGTTTCATAGTACAGAAGAGAAGGTTCGATTGGCTTTGTTTAAAAAAGAGGGAAAATTTAATTTCATAGATTGTTGGTGGAGAGCACTTTATATATATTATTAAAATGGTAATATGTATTGTATAATTAAGTGGGTGAAACGTATTGTATTTTGTATATTAGAGTGGGAGTGTATTGTATGATTAAGTGGGTGAAGTGTATTGTGTATTGTATATTAGAGTGGGAGTGTATTGTATGGTTAATTGGGGAAGTGTATTGTATAGTGTATATTAGAATAGGGATGTGTATTGTATGGTTAAGTGGGGAAGTGTATTATATATTGTATATTTGAGTAGGAATGTGTATTGTATGGTTAAGTGGGGAAGTGTATTGTATATTGTATATTTGAGTAGGAATGTGTATTGTATGATTAAGTGGGTGAGGTGTATTGTATATTGTATATTTGAGTAGGGATGTGTATTGTATGGTTAAGTGGGGAAGTGTATTGTATAATGTATATTAGAGTGGGAGTGTATTGTATGATTTAGTAATGAAGTTTATTGTATATTGTATTTTTGAGTAGGGATGTGCAATGTATGATTAAGTGGGTGAAGTGTATTGTATTTTGCATAATTGAGTAGGAATGTGCATTGTATGATTAAGTGGGTGAAGTGTATTGTATATTTGAGTAGGAATGTGTATTGTATGATTAAGTGGGCGAAGTGTATTGTATATTGTATATTTGAGTAGGGATGTGTATTGTATGGTTAAGTGGGGAAGTGTATTGTATAATGTATACTAGAGTGGGAGTGTATTGTATGATTAAGTAATGCAGTTTATTGTATATTTTATATTTGAGTAGGGATGTGCATTGTATGATTAAGTGGGTGAAGTGTATTGTATAATGTATATTAGAGTGGGAGTGTATCGTATGATTAAGTAATGAAGTGTATTGTATGATTAAGTAATGAAGTGTATTGTATATTGTATAATTGAATAGGAATGTGCATTGTATGATTAAGTGGGTGAAGTGTATTGTATATTGTATATTTGAGTAGGAATGTGTATTGTATGATGAAGTGGGTGAAGTGTATTGTATATTGTATAATTGATGAGGGATGTGCATTGTATGATTATGTGGGTGAAGTGTATTGTATATTGTATGATTAAGTGAGGGACGTTTAAATTGTATATTGTATATTTGAGTAGGGATGTGCATTGTGTGTTTAAGCGGGGGAAGTGTATTGTACATATATTGTATATTGAAGTGAGGATGTGTATTGTGTGTTAGGGGGGAGTGAATTGTATATTCGAATAGGGATGTGTATTGCGTATTAGGGGGGAGTCAATTGTATATTCGAATAGGGATGCGTAATGTGCATTGTATGATTAATTAAGGAAAGTTTATTGTATATTGTATATTGGAGTGGGGACGTGTATTGTATATTGAAATGGGGGTTGGGGAGGGACGGGGGGGGGGGTTAGTTGTATATCTGTGTACGAACAAATATTTAGCTATCAGATCAAATCAATCAAGTACTAACAATAATTACAAATTCTTACAGGTCATTCATCTTTACCAGCCAATCATAGAACATTCCTTACCAAAACTAATCCTGGATACATCATGTAATCTCAAACTTATAAATTTTACATCATATAAACCTACACAGAACACAGTGGTTCCCAGAACATAGTGGAATACGAACCAAATATATTTGTTGACATAATTTTAAGTTAATTTAAAGAGTTTACATGCCCCTTGCCCAATTTACTCGGTATACTCTTAAACCCTCGTTTTTCACTTTTAAAAAGAGATGAAAAAACAGAGGTGTCGTCTTCGTATAAACCAATACAATGAAGACGACTTTTGATTTTGAAGTTTTATTTATACAAAGCTTTCGAACAGCATGAATCTTGAAATTATATTCGTTGTCTCTGCTGCATAAATTCGCTAGTCACTTACTTGAGACCTTCACATGAAAATAATCAATTTGTAGATGTAGAAAACGAGGATAACTCCATCATTTCTAAACCTCAGACAAAGGTTGGACATTATGAAGTGTGTCTAAGTACAATGAAAGTGCATATTTTTTACAAGTCCCTAAAATGTTGATATTTTTTACAAATATAACCAAGGGTAGAGAAGAGCCTGAGTG
>NW_019396849.1:75873-105235 GCF_000591075.1 Eurytemora carolleeae | reverse complement strand
AGTATATGAGTATATGAGTATATGAGTATATGAGTATATGAGTATATGAGTATATGAGTATATGAGTATATGAGTATATGAGTATGTGAGTATTGTGGGTTGCGTGATCAAAATTTAAGTGCCGGACATTTGTTTAATGTTTATTAGGATTGAAATTATCATCAGATAACATTCTAGTTTTAGAGGAGAGAGAAAGGAGAACATAAAACAAGAACAAGAACAAGAACAAGAACAAGAACAAGAACAAGAACAAGAACAAGAACAAGAACGAGAAAAGGAACAAGAACAAAAACAAGAACAATAACGAGAAAAAACAAAAGCAACAACAAGAACAAGAAGAAGAACGAAAACAAGAACAAGAACGAGAACAAGAACAAGAACAAGAACAAAAATAAGAACAAGAACAAGAAAAAAAGCATGTATAAGAACAAGAACAAGAACAAGAGCAAGAGAAAGAACAAGAACCAGCACAAGAACAAGAACAAGAACAAGAACAAGAACAAGAACAAGAACAAGAACAAGAACAAGAACAAGAACAAGAACAAGAACAAGAAAAAGAACAAGAAAAAGAACAAGAAAAAGAAAAAGAACAAGAACAAGAAAAAGAAAAAGAACAAGAACAAGAACAAGAACAAGAACAAGAACTAGAACAAGAACAAGAGAAAGAACAAGAACAAGAGCAAGAACAAGAACAAGAACAAAAACAAGAAGAAGAAAAAGAATGAAACAAGAACAAGAACTAGAACAAGAACAAGATCTATAAAAAGAACAAGAACAATAACTAGAACAAGAACAAGAAATAGAAAAAGAACAAGAACAAGAACGAGTACAAGAACAAGAACAAGAAAAATAACAAGAACAAGAAAAAGAACAACAACAACAACAAGAACAACAACAAAAACAAAAACAAGAACAAGAATAAGAATACGAACAAGAATAAGAATACGAACAAGAAAAAGAACAAGAACAAGAACAAGAACTAGAACAAAATCAAGAACTAGAACCAAAAAAAGAACTAGAAAAAGAACAGGAAGTAGAACAAAAACAAGAACAAATACAAGAACAAGGACAATAACATGAACAAGATCAAGAACCAGAACAAGATCAAGAACAAGAACAAGAACAAGAACAAGAACTCGAACAAAAACCAGAAATAGAACAAGAATAAGAACTAGAAAAAGAACAAGAACTAGAACAAGAACGAGAACGAGAACAAAAGCATGTACAAGACCAAGAAAGATAACAGGAACAAGAACAATACAAGAAGATCGCAATGCCCGATTCACAAGGGTGCTATGAAAGGCTTTGTCTGATCAAGATGCATGATTTAAATATCAATGTTTATAATTTTGAAAACTGATTGTTTTCAATCGTTGTTTTTCCACAAATTGACTTGCAGATTTCGTCTTCTGGAAGTCAGATAGGAATATAGAAGTCTAGAAAAATGACAATATATTCCACATTACTGATCGGTTACAGGTTACAAGGGTATCGTTGTGCATCGGGCATTATCAACTTGAAACTACGCCTAGTCCCTTTAACTCTCTCTCTGATGTACCACAAGAGAGTAATATAATCTGGAACATATTTCAGAAGAGAGGGTCGATGGTACAGGGCATGCTTGCCTGCAAACCTGAAGTATAATTATGATTACCAAAATGGGTTTCATGGTTAATGGTTCTTAGCTTCCTGAATCCTTAATATATTCTCATTTTTCTCTCCAATGGACCAAATAACAGAACTGTACAGCTATAAGCTGCTTTGACAAATATAAATTTCTGTTTTGATTGAATTATAAATTAATTAAAAGTTTGTGTAGAATCGTCAATATACAATGGAATATTTCTAAGTGAACAGTTCCCGGGAGACAACTTCCCAATGTCCCCAATGTATAGAGTTTCTTATGATTGAATTATACTCCCAAAACGACCACCTCCCAAATACCCCCCCATCTTTTATCTTATAAACAGAGCAAAACTGCGGAATACGAATTATTGAAAATCCAAGGGCAAAGCTAAATAATGATTTAATAAGTTGGCGTATAAGGGCAAGTAACTAGATAAACTAGTAAGTGCTATATAAATACATAAAATATAATAATTAGTATTCATAACTCGTAATCAAACTGTATGCTAGATATGGGCCAGAGTAGGTTTTTATAGAGATTGCTACTCTAAACCAAGGAGATATTGAATAGAAGGAGGGGGCGATAGGGTTTCCGTACACTTTGCTGTAACGTTTTTGGACTGCTGAAGAACTAGTTTTTGCGGCGTAACAACAATAACAATGGCAGCCGATCTAATGTAAACAAACATGAGTTAGTAAACTGTGAAAGTAGTATTAAATCTTGTTAAAAAAGATTGAAAAAGTTAAGGATTTTAGTTTTATACAAAAAGGACCATTACAGAGACATTTTTAATCAAATTCAAGGTTATCATGCCCCCCACCCCCCTAAAGATGTCTGTTTATTATTTGTGTTATTGTTTACAATCTTTATTATTGTTGTTACGCAAAAACTAGTTCTTTAGCAATCCAAAAACGTCACAGCAAAGTATACGGAAACCCTATCGCTCCCTCCTTCTATTGAATATCTCCTTGCTATAAACCATTGAGAAAGAACAAGTATTGAAATGATTAAAGCCTTAAAAGAACGCATTAGTTTTAAACAATAATAATAATCTTTCTTTCTTTTTTTCATTTGAAAGAATAAGTTACAGGGTGTTATTTTGAAAATTGTTGGATGTATTTTACAAAGACGGTTCAAGGATTGATACAGTGGCCATCAAAACATCGTGGAGAAGAAAGACGACTTAAAATCAATTTTAAAATGATAAATAGCTTTTTTAAAATGACTGGTGAAATGTGTGTGAATGACTGTACAGTTATGGTTTCAAATACGTGCGGAGAAATGTTGTCGATATTTTCTACTTAATTTTGGGGATCCCTTTATCTAATTCGACATGTTGTCGATATTTACCACTTAATTTTGGGGATCCCTTGTATCTAATTTGACAATGAATGCTAAAGATGTGTGCTATGAGCGGTATGAAGGCGGCCTGTTTACGAACGTGATTCAAATCACGATTGGAAAATATTCAAATGATATTTCAATTCAAATTCTTAGTATAACCTGCAGATTCCTGGAGACTTCCACTGTTCCACAACATAAACTTTAAAACCTTGTGTTAAACCTTCAGCTAGCACACGTACTCGTACCTCCCCCCTCCTCTTCTTTCCACATTTAAATAGAAGCCTCCCCCCCCCTGCACCTCCCTCTTTTTCGCATTAAACAAGAAGCAATTTCAAGCCACTTAAGTGTTGCACCTAGTAACATTGTTTTTGAAACTTAAGCATGTACATATAACATTTTTTCATGTATATATACATAATATCAGCGAAAACGTAACAATCTTCTTACAACATTTTATTAATAAACACAATGTTTCATGCTTTTATGCAATCTTCAGTATTGATGAACATTATATATATATTTACCATCAGTATGGATATACATTATATATATATTAACCATCAGTACGGATGTACATTATATCTATATATAAATTTGGCTTGTATGTCTGTTTGTCTGTTTGTTTGTATCCAATAAACGTCAAAACGGCTGAACCGATCGGGCCTTATGGATATACATTAAATATATATTAACCATGGCATAAATACATCATGTTCATCGTTTTATTTCTGTATGAAGTAAACATTTTCAATTATACGAACAAATCCCTGTGTACGGAAATGTGTTAGTTTTTATATATTTAAAACAAGGGGACAATACTCCATACAGATATCAAATCTGTTTTATATTAACAGGGCTGAGTACTTTTGTGTCTTGAAATATTGATCTTGAAATCCACTATGGCAGTGGGCACTCTTAATTTTAGGATCAAAGATATCCATAAAAACCATACCTATCCATATCCCTTTAACCCCTGACTGGGTACAATTACCATGTGAGATAAAAAAAATGATTTGATCTGTAAATATCAAGATCAAGTATCGATCTCGATATCCACAATACAAGATATTTAACCAAGGGAGCTAATATATATTTGAATGATTTCATTATAAAATTTTATGTAGGGTGATTGCAAAATGCAAAATACAAAATACAAATCCACCATTCTAAAGTTTTTAGCTAGCTCTTGGCCATTATAAGTTACAAAACATTAACAGCATATAAAAATATTATATAGAAAATATTAAGCATTATTAATTAAATTTGTACGAAAATGAAGGTTTACTGACTTTTACCCCGGTACATCTGAATCACCGTGGGTTGACGGGTCACCTTTGTATCTAGTATTTATGTTCTAATGTTGGATAATGATGTATTGTTTGGGAGTAGAATATATTCTCATTAGATCTATTTTTTTGTTAGAACATCAGGTTTAGGAATTCAGATGATTTTATCTAAAGTAGTTTTTAAACTGTCCACCCATTACTTTAAATGTCCATTTATCTTTCAAGATTCGTCTATATTTTATTCTTGCTTTTAATTTACTTTTTTAAACTTTATTTTAATTAAGTTTACAATAGTTTTAAAGATTTATATGATATCAGATGAAAATATTTTGAGATTTCTATGTTTTTGTTCTAAATTTTCTTCTTGTTCGAACATCTTTCAATCATATTTCGGTTAATTTTGAAAAAAAAATTGTTTTACATGGTTTTAGCTTAAAAGTCAAATTTTTATGGGAAATTGGTCTGTGTAAACTGCACAATTGGTGTGTTTATTGTTAATTTTACGGTTTAAAATTTTTACCTGAGTCGACTTCCTATCCAAGAATTTTCTAGTCGACTTCCTATTCCAGAATGTTATGGGCCCCACTGTAAATGACAAAAGGTTTGCAGTAGTTGCTAATTGTTAATTCTTTAATTTACTTTCTCTATCTCTCTGTCTTTCTGCTACTAGTTCAACCTAAAGTGAAATAAACTAGTTTTTAAACTTTTAATTGGGGTTTAATCCTCGACTATATGTCCTCATTCCTTTACAGCAGTTTTTGAATAGGTCATTCTTGGCTTTTTGTCGGTCTGATTAGGCCTTGTTAGGCCAACAAGTCATGCTTTCAACAACACAAAAATAAGTCATCATGAAGTGGAATAAATGTTCTAACTTCACGTTCTCAAATATCATCAACCAGTTTACAACGTTAAATAAAAAAAAATAGGATCCTCTGTATAGGATCCTCACTATGGAATCCTCTATATAGGATCCTCTGTATAGGATCCTCTGTATAGGATCCTCTGTATAGAATCCTCTATATAGGTTCATCTAAATAGATTATAAAATATCCAATATCATCTTTCATTAGCTTTTAAAAGAACTTAAGCCTCTTAAAAGTCCAAAAAAGGTTGAATGTTAAAGGGAGTGTTTAAATTTAATTGAATTATCAACGATCTGAACGAAATAATACAACTTCCTGAATTTGTATGTCTCCTGTGCTCTTCGGTTTAAGTCGTTTTTAACAATCTTCTCTTTATAAACGCAACGGATAGAAGTAAAATTAGTAGCGATCAATATCGAATTCTATTCGACGTCAACCTATACCCCTTTTAATTTTTCGCGAACACTTCCTTTAAGAATCGGTGCACCTCCACAGTGCAGCCATCATCATCATCATTTATACAAATGATCCCAGCAATTACAGTTTACAGTGCGTCAAGGCCAGCACTGTCAGATTCTTTAAATAATCGCTAATCGTGGCCTGGGGATATATTGTACTAACACTAGTATATAGTACTGTATTGTACTTACACGAGTATATAGTACTGTATTGTACTAACACTAGTATATAGTCCTGTATTGTACTAACACTAGTATATAGTACTGTATTGTACTAACACTAGTATATAGTACTGTGGTGTACTATTGTATGTGTACTTGGACGCTGTAACTAGTAAATTCAAAATATACAATATTGTATTATTGTAGTATATATTACTATAACATGTGCTAGTGCATAGACTTTGTATTAGTTTGTGTATTGTATCATATAGTGAAGGCACAAAATACAATTTACTAGTAGATCGTGGGGGCAAGGTGGGGCTAGGTCATAAACAAAGAAATCTATTAGAGACTTAATGAGTTTTGAAATAATAATAGTATTCATATACTAGCTTGAGCACACCTTGATTACATCATTAAGAGATGCGTCTGATAAGAATGGGAGAAAGCAAGCAAAATAAGAAACAATCTTTTTTGAGATTTAAATATCTATTTACTTTTAAGATTATTTTTGAAAATTTTTTTACAGTTTTGTCAGGTTGATGTAACCATTGTTTTTTTTATCATTGGTTTACAAATTTGCGAAGGTTTTCAGTGGTGGCTACATTTTATATATTAACCCTATCCCTGCTGGGGTACTTGAAAACCAGGATATGCTGGGGGGGGGGTCAATTTGACCCCCCCTCTAAATCCCATGTTTTATGTCCAAATATGACAAATGATACATCATTGGAAAGCTCTTGTGCTCTACTTTTAGAATCAACAAAAAAATTTGCAAATTTGCAAAAATTGAATTTTTTATCGCAAAATCCAGTTATATAGTAAAAATGTTTGCAAAAATAAATTTGTCCAAAAAATGAAAAATTATACATTTTTGAAAAGCCCTTGACCATGCCATTTCAAATATGCAAAAATTTTTGCAAACTTTTAAATAACCTGATTTTTAATCAAGAAAAACTAAAAATGTGCAAATTTCCTTTGACAGGTTGTTTGCAAAAAATGTGCAATTTTTTTTTCGCAAAACTTGTGCAATCCGTTTCCTTATGGAATAGGCTTTCCAAAAAGCTAAATTTTATCAAAATCTGACAAGCGAAAGTGGGTCAAAACAAAGATTTAGTTTGTTACAGGCAAAAGCAGTCATTCAGGCAGTGTGCCTGAGGACTCAGGCAGTTAGTATTAAAGCCCAGTTTTAGGCCTAAAGGGAGGGCTTTGAGTATGTAAGAAAAGTCAGAAAATTTCAACAGCCTCAGACCAATACTTTTTGAGTTATTTAAAAAAAAACTACAGGGGGGGTCAAATTTGCCCCCCCCCCCAGCAGGAATAGGGTTAAAATAAACATTATAAAAAATGCTAGAATTGTGAGTAAAATACATGAAGATTTTTGTAGAGAGAGTTTCTTTTATTTTTTGTGTTTATTGAAACTAACTGTATAATCTGTATAAAAATCTTCACTCGTATATATATATATATATATATGTGTTAGCTATAGCTGGCCAAACGGCTGAACCGAATGGGCTGAAATTTGTTTGAGATACCCATATATGGATACCCTGCTGAAAAATTTCTTCAAATTTTTATTTTTGAATTCGAACATGTTTTTTTGAAAAAAAAAAAAATTTTAACAGGAAACGTCGGGCAATTTTTTATTGCATAGGCACTCCGGGCTCGTGAATTAAAAGCAAATATATATACTCTTAAATTTATCGACGTTTTAGTTTAATCTAATCACTTAGTAGATATGAGTCTCATAGCACACTGATCCACAGGTTGCAAGCTATCACACAAAAATCGATGAAAATTTTGCCAATTAGCTAAAAACTAAAGCCTGAAACAAATAATTTTTAGTTTAACAATGTGCATAGTGCATAGTATATAGTGCATAGTGCATAGTGCTTACAGAATTAGTGAATTTGTGAGGTAAAATAAGAGGCCAAGGTGTAGCAAAGTCAACCTAAAACTTTTTATTGTTATTATTATGAAGATTTGATTTAGTTTACTAGTTTAAATATAGGTTTTTAATTGTATATTATATAAATATTATAAACAAAGATTTAACTAAGTTGACAGCTGCAGGAAATCTTGAATATAACAAGAGAAAGTCTGGACAAAATTCTGTGCGGTCGTCTTTGATGTCTCATCCTTTGTGGGTAACCCTGTACTATAATTCTACTTTCCTAGGTTGAAGTTCAAATTGCTGACAATGATATAATTGGTAAAATTAAAAGAAGAAACAAAGTTTACAATTTTCAAAAGAAAGACTTCTGTGTTTATTATTAAATACTAAATTTTTTTACATAATGTTATTTTGGCTAAATACAAAATGCAAAGTATAAAAATCAAAAGTTTACTTTGATCCCTCCTGGCTCTCCCCCTCCCCCATTTTTAAAACTAACGGGTTTTTAATTTTTCTAGGTTGAATTAAATTTCTTTAATGGCTGAGGAAATATTTATTGTGATTGAAAACTCTTCAGAGGTTGAAACTTTAGCTAGTTCACAACACCTAAACTTTGTATCCAACCGGCTTAATCCGTAAAATTAGCTGATTAGTTGGTTTATTTCCCAGATCCCGTATTGGATGACAGTATGAATCATGAAGTAAAGAGTTAAAAAAGAATAAAAGAAGAGAGAAAGCATGAAACTAAATAAGAGAAAGTAAGAAATATTGAGATAAAGAAGAATAAAAGAATCGAGTAAGCCTGAAACTAAATAAGAGAAAGGAAGAAATATTGAGATAAAGAAGAATAAAAAAAGAGAGTAAGCATGAAATTAAATAAGAGAAAGTAAGAAATATTGAGATAAAGAAGAATAAAAGAAGAGAGTAAGTATGAAACTAAATAAGAGAAAATAAGAAATATTGAGATAAAGAAGATTAAAAGAAGAGAAAGTAAGAAATATTGAGATAAAGAAGAATAAAAGAAGAGAGTAAGTATGAAACTAAATAAGAGAAAGTAAGAAATATTGAGATAAAAAAGAAGAAAAGAAACTAAATAAGAGAAAGTAAGAAATATTGAGATAAAGAAGAATAAAAGAAGAGAGTTAGCCTGAAACTAAATAAGAGAAAATAAGAAATATTGAGATAAAGAAGAAGAAAAGAAGAGAGTAAGCCTGAAACTAAATAAGAAAAAGTAAGAAATATTGAGATAAAAAAGAAGAAAAGAAACTAAATAAGAGAAAGTAAGAAATATTGAGATAAAGAAGAATAAAAGAAGAGAGTTAGCCTGAAACTAAATAAGAGAAAATAAGAAATATTGAGATAAAGAAGAAGAAAAGAAGAGAGTAAGCCTGAAACTAAATAAGAGATAAGAAATATTGAGATAAAAAAGAAGAAAAGAAGAGAGAAAGCCTGAAACTAAATAAGAAAAAGTAAGAAATATTGAGATAAAAAAGAAGAAAAGAAACTAAATAAGAGAAAGTGTGCAAGAAATACCTCAGTAGTTTAAACTGGAATAATATATTCCAAACCTATGCAGTAGAGCCTAGAGAAGAGGGTTGGCAAGAAAATATAACATGGATCAATTTGTCTTCATTCCAACACAGTTCCAACTCTTTTTATTTTAAACTTACACAGTTAGATTTAATATTATTACATTCAACTTAGAATATCTTTAACTCTTTAAGGGGTAAATAATTCGTCAAAAAAAAGCTATTTACTCTGAAAAATATTATTGAATGTGAAAATAAACGACGAACACGGTTTTTGAATAAATACAATCTTTTCAAGTGATGTTAGCATTTGAATTCCATGTACAGTGGTCAGCGTTTATATCAATAGAATAAAGACAACTTTTCAAGTGATGTTTGCATTTGAATTCCATGTACAGTGGTCAGCGTTTATATCAATAGAATAAAGAAAGCTTTTGCATTTAAGTTTTGATTTATAACAAGGTTCTTTCAAATTACAAGTTTAAAAGTAAATAAAGAGGAGCTGTTAATTGACAGCTTCTGTTTGTTTCCATGTTTAAATTATCCATGCTGCTTGAAAGCTTGGTAGATATCAAAAATTGAAACCGGAATTCGTCTCCATTTTATTGATATTTGCAACGATAACTGTAAAAATAGCCTTTTGCAGTTTTATGACAGAATATAAGTGAACAAAGTTATTGTTAGTTCCTATCAACACGAGGGTATACTAGGATATATCTATGTTTACATAAAGGTGTTTTCGACAAATATCAGACTAAGCAAAACTCAGTTTATTACTATTTCTCCCAGAACTTGAAGTACAACCTTTTTTATAAACAAAGATATAGTGTTTTCATGTATTTTCTTAATCAAACTTTGTATGAGAAAAATCTCAAACAATGTAGTTCGTCGTATACATATTTGGGTTCTTCCCTATATCATAGATTTTATGGTTCCTTGTAACATACTTTAATGCCAGTTGTTGAATATAGAAACATACTCTCGCGTACAGCATGTTAATGGTTCTAAAGTAAATTGTATTACGGTTACTCATGTAAGCTCGGATTATAAAACGAAGGAAAATATTGTTCAAATTAATTGAAATAAATGCTATAAAATTCAATATAGTCTGTACAAATCAATTAATGTGTACTCTACAGTATATTCTGTACAAATTAATGCAAATAAACGCTATAAAATTCAATATAGTCTGTACTAATCAATTAATATGTACTCTACAGTATATTCTGTACAAATTAATGCAAATAAAAGCTATAAAATTCAATGTTTTAGATCGTTTTTAAACAAATCCCAACCCTACTTTCTAGCACTAGAGTTATTTCATTTTCTTCTCAATATATTTCGCCAAAAACTTTGGCATCATCAGGAGTTCGTCCTATAATATAACAGATATAAGCATGAAAAATAAATATAAATAATACAAACAAAGCAACTCAAATAAACAATGAAGAGAACAGAAATAAAAAATCTTTTTTTGTAACCTTTACAATAAGGAATTTTTCAAAATAAATATTGTCAAAACACATAAAACTTTAAAGAAAAATTAGAAAACCGTACCTTACTCTTTTGAAGAGTATTGAATGACTGGAAAAGGATTAACTAGTTTATGGGTTTATGCAGTGGGGGAAAGGGGGGTGTTGAAAAGGGTAGAATTCGTCGGCAAAACGGTCAAATACATGAATTCGATCAACACTATAAGGTACTGTTGGTAATACATAAACATACAGTTTAAAACACCCTTAATTCATTTTTTTTAAAGTTTGCAATTAGCATTATATTTTCTTGTTCAGTCCTGACCTCACTGAGTTAAATTTCTGGATGTAGTATGATTCCCTGAGTCTGTACAAATCAATTAATATGTACTCTACAGTTCATTCTGTACAAATTAATTGAAATAAACGCTATAGAATTCAATATAGTCTGTACAAATCAATTAATGTGTACTCAACAGTTCATTCTGCACAAATTAATGCAAATAAACGCTATAAAATCCAATATAGTTTGTACAAATCAATTAATATGTACTCTACAGTTCATTCTGTACAAATTAATGGAAATCAATTCTATAGTACTCACTGTAAACTTTTTTATTCTTCCTACGTTCTAAATCTAATCTCTCTCATCCCTGGATCTTTCTAGGAATATAAATGACTGGTTGGATGAAGAATGGGTTCTGAGTTAATATATTAATATCCCGCTAAACCCGAACAATAGAACCTTAGGTTCACTACTCACCTCCGCTCCTGGTTCTTAGATACATCAACATGATACCGGAGATAGAACCTGAACCTGTAATCCTGGTTCTTAGATACATCAACATGATACCGGAGATAGAAACCTTTAATCCTGGTTCTTAGATACATTAACATTATATCAGAGATAGAATCTGAACCTTGAATCCTGGTTCTGAGATACATTAACATTATATCAGAGATAGAATCTGAACCTTTAATCCTGGTTCTTAGATACATCAACATGATAGCGGAGATAGAACCTGAACCTGTAATCCTGGTTCTTAGATACATCAACATGATATCAGAGATAGAACCTGAACCTTGAATCCAAGTTCTTAAATACATCAACATGATATCAGAGATAGAACCTGAACCTTTGATATCAGGGATAGAACCTGAACCTTGAATCCTAGTTCTTAGATACATCAACATGATATCAGAGATAGAACCTGAACCTTTAATCCTAGTTCTTAAATACATCAACATGATAGCGGAGATAGAACCTGAACCTTTAATCCTGGTTCTTAGATACATCAAAATGATACCGGAGATAAATGTGAAACCTTTAATCCTGGTTCTTAGATACATCAACATCATACCGGAGATAAAACTGAAACCTTTAATCCTGGTTCTTAGATACATCCACATGATACCAGAGATAGAACCTGAACCTTGAATCCTAGTTCTTAGATACATCAACATGATAAAACTGAAACCTTTAATCCTGGTTCTTAGATACATCCACATGATACCAGAGATAGAACCTGAACCTTGAATCCTAGTTCTTAGATACATCAACATGATATCAGGGATAGAACCTGAACCTTTAATCCTAGTTCTTAGATACATCAACATGATATCAGAGATAGAATCTGAACCTTTAATCCTAGTTCTTAGATACATAAACATGATACCGGAGATAAAACTGAAAACTTTAATCCTGGTTCTTAGATACATCAACATGATATCAGAGATAGAACCTAAACCTTTAATCCTAGTTCTTAGATACATCAACATGATATCGGAGATAAAACTGAAACCTTTAATCCTGGTTCTTAGATACATCCACATGATACTGGAGATAGAACTTAAATATTAAATCCTAGTTCTTAGATTCATCAACATGATACCGGAGATAGAACCTGAACCTTGAATCCTAGTTTATAAATACATCAACATGATACCGGAGATAAAACTTAAAACTTTAATCCTGGTCTTAGATTTATCAACATGATACCGGAGATAGAATCTGAACCTTTAATCCTAGTTCTTAGATACATCAACATGGTATCAGGGATAGAACCTGAACCTTGAATCCTAGTTCTTAGATAAATCAACATGATATCAGAGATAGAACCTGAACCTTTAATCCTGGTTCTTAGATACATCAACATGATACCAAAGATAAAACTGAACCTTTAATCCTGGTTCTTATATGCATCAACATGATACTGGAGATAGAACCTAAACCTTTAATGCTAGTTCTTAGATTCATCAACATGATACTGGAGATAGAACCTGAACCTTTAATCCTGGTTCTTAGATACATCAACATGATATCAGAGATAGAACCTGAACCTTTAATCCTGGTTCTTAGATACATCAACATGATTTCAGAGATAGAACCTGAACCTTTAATCCTGGTTCTTAGATACATCAACATGATATCAGAGATAGAACCTGAACCTTTAATCCTGGTTCTTAGATACATCAACATGATTTCAGAGATAGAACCTGAACCTTTAATCCTGGTTCTTAGATACATTAACATGATATCAGAGATAGAACCTGAACCTTGAATCCTAGTTCTTAAATACATCAACATGATATCAGAGATAGAACCTTAACCTTTAATCCAGGTTCTTAGATACATCAACATGATATAACCTGAACCTTTAATCCTAGTTCTTAGATACATCAACATGATAGCGGAGATAGAATCTGAACCTGTAATTCTGGTTCTTAGATACATCAACATGATACCGGAGATAAAACTTAAACCTTTAATCCTGGTGCTTAGATACATCAACATGATACCGGAGATAAAGCTTAAACCTTTAATCCTGGTTCTTAGATACATCAACGTGATACTGGAGACAGAACTTAAATATTTAATCCGTGTTAAACTAGAGACATAAAATTATCAATTGTTCTATGGACGTATTATATCTTGTTTGTAGGACTAAAGATATATTGGTCTATGGGCGTATTATATCTTGTTTGTAGGACTAAAGATATATTGGTCTATGGGCGTATTATATCTTGCTTGTAGGGTTAAGGATATATTGGTCTATGAACGTATTATATCTTGCTTGTCGGACTAAAGAAATCTTAGTCCTTGGACGTATTATATCTTGGTACTAAAGATATTTTGGTAGATGGGGTGTATTATATCTTGCTTGTCGGACTATAGAAATCTTGTTCTATAGGAAGAATCATATCTTCATTATTTGGTTGAACAAAAACTAATCATTGAAGCTTTCCTTTCTTGGGATCATTTGAGTACTCCTCTATTACTGCCTGAATAGGATAGTTAGGCCTATACACTACAGTATACCGTATACACTAGATAAGGGTTGATAAACTGATTGTATCAGCGAGCTGATCAGCCGCAGGTTTGATATATGGTAGAACCTTCTAACTAAATAAAGCTATCATTTATATCCGAACCTAACATTAAATACTCAATTCAAGACTTACAACCAGTAGTGGGAGTTAGGCATACATCATGTTATCTCTGTTTAACCCTAGCTAGATGTAGAAGGGTGGGGAGGGTGGATATACATCATGTTATCTCTGTTTAACCTTTATTAGTGTGGAAGAGGGGGGGGGATTGAAATCCATTATGATATCTCTTTAACCCTAGCCAGATGTAGAAGGATGGGGGGGGTTAGATTTGGAAGAGGGGGTATGGCTATACATTAAGATAGCTATGTTAACCCTAGCTAGATGTAGAAGGAAGAGTGGGGGGGTATGGATATAAATCATGTTATCTTTGTTTAACCCTAGCTAGGTGGTGTGAAGGGTGGGGGCCGTACATTATGGTATTTCTGCTTAACCCTAGCTATATAGATTTAGTAAGGGGAAGGGGGGGGTAGATAGTAGCTATAGAAAGTGGGGGCTAGATTTAGTAAGGGGATGGGGGGGAGGGGATATCTATTATGTTGTTTTTCCTGTTTAATTTAGATGGATTTAGAAGTATGTTGGTTTGGATTTTGAAAAATAGACATTGGACATATATAATAATATCATGTGCAATCCAGTGTAATATGACTCACCCTGCATTTACCAATAAATATATTCTTCACATGTTGTTTTTGTTTATGTAAAAAATCACTTTGGCATGAAAGAAAAAATATGGATCGAGATATTTCAGTTTACATTACAGCTCGTCCGTAAATATCATTGTCATTTCATTAAATAAATATATAAATATATTAGATTATACTAACTTGCCACTAAGCAACTGTTAAATAATGCATTTATATTTTTAACAACAAATATAAACTGTGTGACATAAATAAATAACTAACATAATATAATTAAGTTTGACAAGATAAACTCTGGATTTGCCAAAAACTGTTTGATCTTTATAATATCGGATCCATCTGTTGGCATCTTTTCACACTTGCTCCTCAAGTATTATTAGATTCTGTCATTTAACTAACTAAGGATTTATATATAGTAAAAGTATGAAATCACAACGTAACTGGAAAAACAGGAGAATTACTAGGATTGGTTGAGAGGAGAACTGCTAGGATTGGTTGAGAGGAGAACTGCTAGGATTGGTTGAGAGGAGAACTGCTAGGATTGGTTGAGAGGAGAACTGCTCGGACTGGTTGAGAGGAGAACTGCGTGAATTGGTTGAGAGGAGAACTGCTCGGATTGGTTGAGAGGTGAACTGCTAGGATTGGTTGAGAGGAGAACTGCTAGGATTGGTTGAGAGGAGAACTGCTAGGACTGGTTGAGAGGAGAACTGCTAGGGCTGGTTGAGAGGAAAACTGCTAGGGCTGGTTGAGAGGAGAACTGCTAGAATTGGTTGAGAGGAGAACTACTTTGACTGGTTGAGAGGAGAACTGCTAGGATTGGTAAAAGAAAAACAAATTTCCTATTGTCTTTAAAACAATCGCGAACGCGACGAGAAAAACGATCAGACCGACGACAGACAGCGCGATCATCTGGAACACACTGCTATCCTCAGGAGTTCGGTATTTAGACAGGATCGCAACCTGGAATAAAAATATATTACATTTTTATTCGAACCCCCTGTAGATTGCGAAATGTAAGGATTTCAACGCTGCATAGAAAGATATGAAAATAAACAATGGGTTTCAGAGAAATAAATGTCTGAGGAATATTTACTCCGTGTTGGTCTCTGCTCTCAATTCTTAAACCTGGAACTCAAACTCTTTATTTTATGCTCAATAAACGTCCAGGATTTATTTACAGGCTTTCAGAGATTTCAATGCATGGCTAGTGGGCACACCCCTCCTCCTGAACTAGTTATACAGTTTTTCAAACATATTTGAGATGTGACATTTTCCAATTTAAAGCTGGATATCTTTCTTCGATTCTTCTCATTTTAAGGAGCTTTAATGTTTAACCATAAATTCAAAGCAAACCTTTTCAATTGGTTAAAAAATAAGCCACATTTAAGAAACCCCAGAATTCTATAAATTTAGAATTGTTTTGTTTTTATTATAAAATCACTGTATTATGGTTTCATTCCCATATTAGACGTTATTTTCAAGTAACTCTTTATTTATATTTAAAGAGACATATCCGATATATGTACAATGGTACATATCCGATATATGTACAATGGTACATATCCGATATATGTACAATGGTACATATCCGATATATGTACAATGGTACATATCCGATATATGTACAATGGTACATATCCGATATATGTACAATGGCAATGGTACATATCCGATATATGTACAATGGTACATATCCGATATATGTACAATGGTACCCATAAAATTGTTTCTGATCAGGAATGCAAGAAGTATTCACTATCTCCTTATCTTATTTCTAATTGAGGTTTCTTCAAGGTACATTTTGCACTTCTACTTTAGAAAAAAAGAGGAAATCATCAGAATTAAACACTTTTCAAGAGAGAACAACGAAAAGGTTTAAAGGGTACTGTTGTAAATTGGACATGCCACTCATTTTTTAAATGGAAAAATTCACTTCAATTACAACTTTTGTTCCCTTTAAGAAGATGAACATGAATTGATAAGAAGAGCTGTAACATTGAAACATATTGGCATTTTGTAACAAATACTACTACTATGGATTAACATTTAGACTTGACAGCTTTGGTACGCCTCTTGTTAAATATGCTTATTTTTGTTCTAAACATTAACATAATGACTGTTTTTTTATTTTAAGCTGGTTCTTGAACACTTGGTCTAATTATGTTAATGCAGAAGGATGGAGAGTAAAAGAGGATTAACGTGATAACTAGAAAACATTAGTCCACTGAACTATCTAAATATCAGTGCCAACAAATAACAGCAGAAATTCTCTAAATATTTAAAGTTAAAGTAAGAACAAAGAAGAAGTTTTCTTGTTCTTACTTTATGCAAATTGGATCAGAAAAATATGGGAGACAGGATCTGAAGATGAGGATAATAATAAGAAAAAGGAGAATGAGGACTGCGCATGTGTAAAATATATTAAAAAAGTATGGTTTGGATACAATACCAGCATTCAGCAAACCTCGTTAAAATCACTTCTAAGCTAAATCTCTACCAGCTTGGGGGATGGGGGGGGGGAACAGGGAGAGGGGGGATTACTTTTTATAAACTTAGGAATCTTTACAGCCCGACAGAGATTCAACTCTATCCGAAGTTTTAACATTAAAATCCACGTTTTTCTCCGGTTCAGGCTTACACACCAAACAGTACCTCCAAGATTGTATTTAATGCATCATTTAATAAACCAAGAACCCTGGACCCCACCCTTCTTTCCTCTTGGGGCCCTGGACCCCCCCCCCCTCCTTCTCTCTTGAATCACTAAACAATACCACCTCTGTGCCCTAGAAGGTAAATATTTTACAATGCTTCCATAAACTCCCCGTATTTGGTTTAATAGTGCACCCACTATCCATAAAAGGAATGACGGGAATAGGCAATTGTAAAGCTTAAAATGAGATGAGAAAAAAACTGAGTTAGTTCAGGGGAAAGAAAAGAGGGAGTGGGGAAGAAATAAAGAATAACAAAATCGTTAAGGCAATTAAACATTTGTAAATTAATTTCAATTGAGAAAAATTAATTTTTACGCCTGCCTGCCTTAGACGAACATTTGTGCCTCAATCTTAATGTGCAGAAAATCTAATTCGCGCTGCACGCCTTCATTTTTAGGATTGCAAACTCCAGGGAACCAAGGATAGAGATTTAAAGGATTGCTAGGGTTCAGGGATCCAAGGAAAAAATTTGAAAGGATTGCTAGGATCCAAGGATGATTTAAAGAATTGCTAGGATACCAGGATCCAAGGATAAAGATTTAAAGGATTACTAGGATCCAGGAATCAAAGATAAAATTTGAAAGGATTTGTAGGATCCAGGGATCCAAGGATAGAATTTGAACGGATTACTAGGATCTAGGGATCCAAGGATAAAATTTGAAAGGATTACTAGGATCCAGGGATCCAAGGATAAAATTTGAAACGATTATTACTAGGATCCAGGGATCCAAGAATAAAATTTGAAAGGATTACTAGGATCCAGGGATCAAAGGATAAAATTTGAAAGGATTACTAGGATCCAGGGATCCAAGGATAAAATTTGAACGGATTACTAGGATCCAGGGATCCAAGGATAAAATTTGAAAGGATTACTAGGATCCAGGGATCCAAGGATAAAGATTTAAAAGATTGCTAGAGTCCAGGAATCCGAGGATAAAGATGTAAAGGAATGCTTTGATCCTAGGATCCAAGGATAAAGATTTAAATAATTGATAGAATCCAGGGATCCAAAGATAAAGTTTTAAGGATTCCAGCATCATCCAGGATCAAAGGATTAAGATTTAAAGGATCTATGGATCCAAGGATAAAAATGTGAAGGATTGCTAGGATCCAGGAATCCAAGGATAAAGATTTTAAGGATCTCTCAAAAGATTAATATCTCTAGAGATCCAAGGATAAGATTTAAAGGATTACTGGAATCCAAGGATAAAAGGATAGAGTTTAAAAGGATTGCTAGGATCCAGGAATCCAAGGATAAAGATTTAAAGGATTACTAGAATCCAAGGATAAAAGGATAGAGTTTAAAAGGATTGCTAGGATCCAGGAATCCAAGGATAAAGATTTAAAGGATCGCTAGATCTAGTGATCCAATTTTGATGAAGATTTGATGGATTGCTTCAACGATCCAAGGATTAAGATTTTAAGGATTGTAAGGAGTGATCTAATGAAGGTGGTTTGGATAATATATCAGTTTATGGTCCATGCATGGAACCCCAGTGATATAATGAAGGTGGTTTGGATAATATATCAGTTTATGGTCCATGCATGGAATCCCAGTGTTTAAACTTTAATGCAAATACCAGGAATACAAGGATGAAAACCATGGCATGTTTGTGTAAAGCATAAACTCTTAACAAGGGGAGGGGGGCCGGGGGGTGGGCGGGTCTAAGAATAATTAAATCATCCTTACCCAGCCTCCTTGGTTTGCAATCCAGTTTGCTACATCACGTTCTATAACCAACCCTGCAGCTTCAACCAAACCATACAAATACTCTACACAATAACAATTTTAAGCCGCCATTCAAAAATGAAATTTCGATTTTAAAATTTAAAAAAGTTAATTTATGACTTAATAGCATTTGACTTTTAATGGTATTCACTATACATTTGTGAAAAATTAAAAAAGTGAAAAAGAAATGAGATTATAATCGAGGCAATTATTGTTTTTAATGAAGGAAAGTTAATGTTTTTTATTGTTTCCTATTTTGTTGTTATTATCAAGAACTATTTTTTGAAATTATTTTTTCTGAAAAGACTTGAGTTCTTGACACAAAAAATTTCTTATCCTATATTTTTCAAATTGATGATGGAAACCTTTGATATTTCAAAGTTTATTTTATTTAAAATAATTCATAGTTTGAAATATAAAAGGTCTACGACATTGGCTTGCTAAGAGAAAGGGGTTAGAAAATTTGACTGTGTACAAAAACCAGTTTTTTCTTGTTTTAAAAATCAGGGAACCAACTGTCAATTGTATATCATTGAAACTTTGAAAAATTAGATCGGTTAAATTAAAATTTAATAAAAGTGTTATAACAATATAATTTCAAGGACAGATAGTTAGTCCATAAAATGTTTTAAATAAGATATGAATGGCGTCAAGTTGTATTTTCCTGGATGGCCTTGTTTCACACAATCCACTGCAGTTCCACTCACAAGATTATAAAAGCTGGCAATCTTAAACCATGTAATATCAACTTTAAATATCTCCAGCGCCATGGAACTTAACGCCTTCGCCATGGATTTCTCACTCGCCACAGTCAACCCCATCTGGTTGCAAACTCCGGTATAAAGTTTTGGATGTCGTCTTTCCATCTCTAACGAGAGGGCTTCTAACTGTACAAAAACATCACAGACCGCCATACTGCCAGGGAGGTTGGATACGCTTTTTAGTCTTTGAAGACCGAGGCGCTTGTTGAACAGACTTCTGCGCTTCAACCAAGCACGTATGTGTTGACCGCACATACTCTTTGACTAAACAAAAAAATGGATTTACAGCATTGGCAATCAGAAAAAGAGCCGTGATTTTTATAAAGTTTAATTTTTAAAAAAGGATCTAAGGGTACTGAGAAATGTTCATGGCATTTATTAATTTACGAGTTATCTATGTGTATAAAGTAGTGATCTCTGCTTGTGTATTTGTTCGTTTGTATGTCCCTTCAGAACTCAGGAACCCCTGGACCTATTTTCCTAAAAATTTGATTGGGGAACTAGGAAGAGAAACGTTCTTAGCTGGGTTTAAAGATTCTAAGTTCAGAGGGTTTCCAGTTAGAGCTGGGTTTCCTAGAATAGTACTTCAAAAACTATGTAGAGTCAATTTCTGTTGGTGTTCTTCTTTCTTAGATTAAATTATTTACTTCGTCCTTGATAATAATTTTCTTGTGCTTGGTTTTAATCCTGTCACAGTTAGTTACACTGTATTGTTTGTGTGAACGTTTTAAACTAATGAGCCTTGTTCTTGCTTCATCATTATATTCTTTAAAACTTCTTTAACTAAAAATATAAGTTGTTTACAGTTTACTTTGACGATTCAGGACAGATATGAGCTAGTTTTTAAAGTGAACAATAACAAATATTATAATTTATATAATTATAATTAATCAGCTTAGTTTAATCCTATAAGTAGTAATACACTGTTATGAATGTCAAATTTTTATCCTAACAAAATTTGTTGGAGCACCGTAGGCTCGGAGCCAAATTCAGCTTAGGAGCATTATTCGTTAAATTTTGTTGAATTAAATTAAACGTTCATCAACATTTAAGAATCGAGCTATACTAAGTTTAATTCGACCAGATTAAAATTTGACATTTCTTAGAGTGCGAATGACCGGCCCCGGGCACAAGAAATCAGTCTTTACTAAATGTTGTTTGTTTTCAATAAAACGTATTACGTCCTATTAAAGTAAACATTAAACAATCCCTTTAATCCTGTTCTTAGTTCTACCTCTTCTTAGGATATATTTTACTTATAGAACTTAGATCATTTATATAATAAAGCCAACGAGGTTATAGTGTATAGAGTGATGATGTACTCAAATCCTTTACTAATTGGCCATCAACTATACCGAGAGCGTACTTCATATTTGTTTATTATAAGATGATTCTGGCCTAACCTATAGTATATCAATTTTAGTAAACAGGTAAGTGTACAGTACAGCTAACTGAGCACACAGGTAGAGAACTATCATCCCCCCTGGTCGGAATCCAACCCCCCCCCCTCAACCAGATAATTAAAAACCAATTTTTAATTATGNGGGGTGGGTTGATTAAGTTTGCCCAAAGTTCCAAGTAAAGAAATGACCTGAAGGTATTGGCTAGTAGCATGTTAAACAACAGATTATTTCAACATATTGACTTGAACTAAACACTTCGAGGACTAAGTAAATACATCCAGCCTGGATCAATAGTCAATACCCACAGTGATTTAAAGGTTGCAATATTTTACACAAAAAAGCTATAAGAAATTTGCGAATTGCTTCTCAGTAACTAAAATCTAATTCTTTATAGTTCTAAGTTGTACAAAAAAGTAAAAGTTAGTTAGTAAGATAATCTCAAAGACTAAGGCGTTGCTGCACATTAAACTACACCCAGTCTTGAAAATTGATGCAACCTTTTATAGCTGTCTGGATCTCTGTGTACCTACCCCATCTCCTACCCCATCTCCTCCCCCCCTCTCTTCCCCAATGTTTAAACAGTGTTCTAATCCCGGGTTGTGTATCTATATTATATACTTAAGTGACAAATCAATACGTTTATTGTTCACAGATGTTTATTATAAACTATAGAATATCTAGATAGGACAGAAGCAGCTTGACCAAAGATGTTTATTATAAACTATAGAATACCTAGATAGGATAGGAGCAGCTTGTTCACAGATTTTTATTATAAACTATAGAATACCTAGATAGGACAGGAGCAGCTTGATCAAAGATGTTTATAATAGACTATGGAAAACCCAGCTAGGACAGGAGCAGCTTGATCAAAGATATAATTTAAATTTGTAATTTAATTTGTAATTTAATTTAAATTTGTCATGGTAAAATTCATAAAGATATATCCTTGTTTTATATTGCTTGTCTATACTCGTGACTTCCGGAGTTTTGCAGCATAGACAATGAAAGAAATTCAGAATTCAATACTTTTCCAGATTGAAAAACGATGATATCTTCCTTAGTGTTACTCAGATAAAATGTTAAGGGAAACAGCTTTGAATCTGGCATGCAGATCTTTATATGAAAGGCCACTTGAAATGGTTTTAACTTTTAGGAGTTAATGAGATAACAATTACAACGATTGTATTATCTTTGTAATCTGTGAGTTGTTTTTTTATTTTGAAAATTTTTTTCTCTCTTGAAATATCGAAGTGTTTTAAATGTCACGCACATTAATTTAAGGAATCCAGTCCGCGCTATCTCATGTTTAAAATCTTTTTATACCTGGCTGCGTCTGCCATGTCCTGACCGGAAGTTGACCCCTGCTGACCGGTTGTTGCCGGAAACGACATCTTCCGGGATCTTGACAATCTGAATTAAAATTAATAGAATATTCTAGATTGAACTCCAGATTAAAAGTACAAAAAATATAAGAATCTGAGGCAAATATACTAGAATAAAGCAGCATATTAAGATCGTCCAAAATGTTTATTTTAAATCGTCGTAGAAGACTAGACCAGACGATTATAACAATACAGAAAAAGATTTTCTACACTTACAATAATTTTTATATTCTAGCAAAGAATATTTATCATCTAACTGTTACAAGATTCAGTTTAATGCAATATAAAGGCTGTTTTTTTAAGTTGACTGTATTTTTACAGTTTTAATATTAATATATTATATCTTAGCTGTCCCATTTAGTGTATTCATAAACTATTTTATCAATCATTTAAAAAAAGAGCTGATTTCTCACGTTTAACCGTAATTTTTAGCGGTGCAACTTTTATATTTACATCTTTAATTCTTCAAACTTTGCGTATTTGATCTAGATAATTCATAGTTTGAAATATATGAACGGCTCTCGGTTCGCAAAGATGAAAATTATATATTGGGACAAGTAATCAGTTTATTCCTTTATTGATTGAAAACAAGCTTCTAAAAAAATTCAGAAAAT
Organism: Eurytemora carolleeae; assembly: GCF_000591075.1. Lineage (NCBI taxonomy): Eukaryota > Metazoa > Arthropoda > Copepoda > Calanoida > Temoridae > Eurytemora > Eurytemora carolleeae. The sequence goes on along the minus strand of NW_019396849.1, from coordinate 81,969 downwards.
TTGCATAGTTCATTAATTTAGAGTTTAAACCATCATTTTTGGCGTTTACAATAAGAGAAAAATAATAATTACATTTTTTCAAATAAAAAAAGCTAAAAACGGTTCCTCATTTTTGTATTTTGTTCCATCAGAGAACGTGCTTGTTCCTCAGAAAATATTGCAATATAGAAATTTTTATGTATATTTTACATTACACTATATATACCATTTAATACAATAAAGGTTGGTTAGTGCAGTAAAGATTTTAAAGAAATAAACCTGAAAGTGCATTTGTGCACTTTAAACTTAATGAAAGATGCATATAAAGATTATGGATTCTGAGCTGGGAACTGTTGTGTTGGATCGATATCCACTGTGGGCACTTTTAATTTAAGGATTATTGATTAATCTCTTCGGTTTAGTTATTCCTGTAAGGTACAATAACCATGCGAGATATCCACAATATAAGAGTTCCCAGTCCCATAGTCAAACTCAGTCAAATTTTTAAATGTATTCCAACCCATTTACAAAGCTCGAATTTTACAGTCATAAAAGTTTTAGAACTTTGAAATTTTATGTAATTAAAAATTAATATTTTTTAAATATTTGAATCGCCTAATGTTTTTCATATGAAATAAATTAAGCTATAAAAAATAATTAAAATTTTTAGAAAGATTTAAAACCTCGATTAAAGTTTGTGTCTTGAATTTGTCGACAAACAAATGACAATAATAATCAAATAAACTTTGATGCTTTTTTCCTGAATTTATTGGAACTTAATTCAATGACATCTTATTTCAAAACTCTAAGAAACATTAATTTTATTTTATCTTTAACTATTGCAAAAATAGTTTATACGACTGTAATAAAATGTTATAAACTGGAAGTCTCAAAAATATTTAACTCTGATGATTTTAGAAAAATGTTCTATTAAATGTCCAATTTAAATTGGTGATTATTTGCGGAAAACGCTGACAAAGCGATTGCTTGGGCTTCGTTAGCTTTTTACTTTTTGTTTGTGTAAAAATTATGCATCGTGCATTTATATTAAAGCAGAGCATAATAGTTTAGGATATCATTAATGTTTCGGAATTTTTAGAGCCTCAAGATTCCCAAAAACCATCGATGTTTAAAAAAGAATAGGCCAGGATGAAGGATGAAGATGTCTACCTGTGAACCTGTTGAGGTTGAGGACTCAATCTTCTAATACGTGGAGATTCCAACGATAGTTTTCTTCTGTACCTGGAGATACAATATTATTAATTGCAAAGATAAAGAAGATTTAGACATGTCCGGTAAACCAGATCTAGACATGTCCGGATATACATCATCTAGATGTGTTCGAATAAAACAGATCTAGACATGTCCGGATAAACATCATCTAGATGTGTTCGAATAAAACAGATCTAGACATGTCCGGATAACCATCATCTAGATGTGTTCGAATAAAACAGAGCTAGATATGTCCGGATAAACATCATCTAGATGTGTTCGAANAATGATTCTTAGCAAGAGAGTCACATCATGTCAAGGAGATTTGACATTTTTTACAGAAGACATTTCTAAGTTCAGGTATTTTAATGGTTTTGCTTGTCAGGGTTAGTAATCAGATAGATTGCTACAGAAAAAACGTGGTTAAACAAAAATTACTTAATTTTTACTGTTTCTTTTACTAAAGAACAATTTTCTTTTTACATTATTAAATGCTAACAATTTAGGATTTTGCAGATTTTTTTGTTGATGGATTGCTAAAAATAAATTTCAATAAATGTTTTGTATATGCAAAATTTCTTACTTCAGCAATTTTCGAAGGGGTAATATTCTGCAATTATGAAGGTGTTTTGGCGTTTATTGCATAAAAACAAACTAAAACATATATTAAGATAATTCCTACCTAGCACTCCCTGGAGAATCCATATTATTAGTATTCTTTAATCCAATATGGATTCTCTTTTCTAGAATATAATCCTCTTCTACACGTTCTGAATCCTAGGATGTCAATCCAATCCTTTCTTTTGATTCCGAATCCTTAGGTTTGAAGAAGGATCTTTGATCTGGTTCTGTGAACTGTTGGTAGTATTTTCAATTCTGAATTTGTCCGTGAACTACTGCAAAAATAGTTTATTTTTGAAAATTGTATTCAAGGTTGATAAAGTTATTAAAAAACCCCGGGCTTGGATTTATTTAATCTGTATTTTACGATATTTTGGAGTAACCTTCATGTATATGCACTAGATCATCAAGTCAAACTTAATACACGCACTGATAAAAATTATATTTTTTTAACGTGCACAACGCTACAAATTATACGTAATTTACAGGCGCCACAGTACATTTCCTATGTAACTTACAAGGATCACACTCCAATATATATATATAATTTACCCTATACCACACTACAATATATATATAGTTCGAATAAAACAGATCTAGACATATGAAAATCAAACAAAAATGTTTTATGGTACCCCTACATCCAATTATTATTTATAATGTTTGTCTAAACCTATGTTGTGTAGATCTATAGATACACCTACGAACCTGCAATGCTTGTCAGGAATGACAAGGTAATTTTCTTGGTTAATTTTTTATCAAGTTTTGTCTAGTTACTATCTTGTGATTATGATATTAATCATCAATTTTATTTGTAGGACGACTAGTGATTGGCATCATTTTGCGGATCCGTTTTCAGACATTTGCGGATTTTTGTTATTTAAAGAGCTTAACAAATATTTGAGTTATTTCGGACAATGTGAAATTTTTTCTCAATTCAAAGATATTAACCAAAACGGTTTTTCAAAACGGAAAAGGAAAAAGATTTTACTTATCGTTTTACTTATCGTTTTGATAAATATCTTTGGTAAAAATAAACACTTGATCAACATGCAATTTTGATACAAGATTTACATAACAGAAGTGTGTGATACCTCTAAAAGTCTTAAAAACTTTAACTGTTTAAAAACGGAGCTCAAAACGACGATCACTATATGCACCTGTGTAACAACCTCCTGTATGCTGACCGTTCTCCAGCCTATGGTTGTCGAAAGCTTTCTAGAAACTGCGTCACTGACATTGCTGAAGCGTCGATATCTCCTGCATTTTAGAACATAATTAGTTTTCTTTGAATTTCAAAAATCAGTTTTTCAAAAAAAAAAAGCTACAATAACTTCAATTTTCAGAACAAATCACATTAATCTCGCTAGAACAGAAGCGTATAGTTCACTTGGTGCACCGTCCTGTTCTGTAGTCTAAAGTCTGAATATATATATATGAACGTACGTACATTCTGTACAATTTGTTCTAGCTGCGCGCCTAAACGTCAGTCCGGCACGTTAAATGATCCGGATTTAGAAATGATAAACTAAAAGGCAAAATGTACATGCTATTTGAAATTAAGGTTTACACACGAAAGAAAAGACCTCGAAGACAATTTTGTTAAAGGGAGTGACCGTCAATGTACAGGAGTTGAACTGAAAATGTAGTATTTTGAAGACTTTTTTTTAGGATTCATTTGAGACATAGAAAACGTTTTAATAACGTATAATTACTGAGATTTAGCGCAACGTCGACGTTCAAAATCATCCCTTTGGGTGGTTACGTTTTGGGAATCGATTTTTTTATTATTAAATAAAGACGACGAAAAATTTTATTAAAAAAAATTCTATAGTAAACTAATTAGATGTTTAGGAACATATTTCTCAAAAAAAATTCTAGAAAATCTACAGAAATTTTTTTGAACAATGGATATTACAAAAACTAATAAGTTTCTCCACAATATTATGAAGAAGAAATGAGACAGAATAATGGACATTGCACAGGATATATAGGATATAAAGATATTTAAGTTTGTCGGAATCTATTTCCGTTTCCTCTTTCCTCATAGTTTACAGATAGGTTTAGTCACATAAAATTCACTAGAAGAGGATCATTACTCTTACGTCACGTGGATTTAACGGTTCTGTTAATATTCCAGAAAGCTGTGACTTTCGATCAAAATTTGACCCAAAATACATAATATATTTGTTAGCCTTTTCTATCAAATACTTTTTTGTTGGCATATGCATTTTGAATGATAATGTATAAAATTAACAAATCTGTAAAGTAAATGATTATTGAATTAAAGACCAAAACTCGTTTGATTTCAAATAGAAGAAACCGAATGCTGCGTGCACTCTGGTTAGTCCGGTGTGACGTAGAGTCCCGTTTTTCCTTATATGTCCGTATTTGTACTGTACTGCTTGCTCTAGCTGATTAAAAGTCGGACTTGTACTTGAAATGAACTGAGTGCCAATAAATATTAAGCTTATAATTTCGTTAGAAACCTAATTTAACTAAAATACATAAAAAAATAGTTTTTTTTTAATTATTCCAAATTATATAATAAAGAAAAATAATTGAAAATTATTAACTTTTTAATATTTTTGGGGTTTTGTCGTGAACCTAGAGACGTCTGCAGTTAGCATCTATCATTTAATAACCAAAATTTTGTGTAGCTGTAAATACATGTATCTACAGGGTTGCACATAAATAATGAGACTTAAAAGACGACTGTACGGAATGTAAACTGTCTATTTTCTTTTATTAATGATCCCCTGTATATCTAAGCTTGTTTCTTTCTTTGCCAAATAGTTTAGTACGCCATTGTATTGTGGGTAACCCTGTATATATGTATTACATTATACATATTACATATGCGTGTAAGAATAGTAAGGTATCATATTCAAATATGTATATATATACTCTACAGAGTGTTTTCTTGTGCCAAAATATCAAGAATAAGTTATGATTAGCTCAAACCTTGTCGGAGTAAATTTAACCTTCATATCAATTTGAGCAACTTAACGATTAATCCCATAAAAAAATAAACATACATAGTAAGAGATTAAACCTGTATAGTTACAGATGAATTAAATCTTTTTAGTAAGTGACTAAGAGGTAAAACTACTTTGTGTGAAATTAAATTAAATTTAAGAATACTTGATTTAAAATAATGGATGAGATTTAACATAATTTAATGTTAAGGAAATAAGACCTATAAATAAGACGAAAGACTAAATAAAGACTGTTCATCGAATACATATAAAAGAAATTCTAGTAAGCAAATGTATAAACAAATCTTAAGCGTGATTTAAGAATTTGTGGAAATTATGTGCAAATCTTGTCAAGCTTAAGTATTAACAAATGATAATCTAAGAAGTTTTATTGAATTTAATATTTATAATCATAATTTATAATGATTTAATATTTATAATCGAGCAGTATTATTCAACTAAATCTAGAACAAGACCGTTTTAGAATGAATATTCCTAGGGCTACCAAAAAGTATAAGTGACTTGATGAGGCCAAAACCGTTGATGAATAACTTTCATTGTTGCCTATAGATATCAGTGTTGAGAATTATCAATCAGTTTCATCAATAGTTTGTCACAAATATAACACCTTGAAAACAATGTAGTGAGTTGAAAGAAAGCTAGAAAATAGGAAAGTTCTACCCTAATCTTGAAATGAGCTAAATATAGGTGTATCTTTTGTTTAAAACCATACTGTATACCAATTACCACGTTTTAACCATTCCGACAAAACATAAAATTTTATGTTTGTATTCCTCAGACATGATGGAAACATTAGTCAGGGGTTTTATTATATTTCGAGACTTTTACTATTTGTAAAATGTAAAATAAAAAGGGTGAATTACAGTGATATATGTATATGAACAATGATACAGTGAGAACCAGAAAATACGGAAGAAATTTCGTATTCTTCGTTCTTCCAGAGGATTTTGTAACTGGCACCTGATTATGTTTTCAAGAGATTTTCAGGTCACTTTGTTCATAAATTGTTCAGTAGGAAATTACAACAAAAAAAAAGACACAAATTCCACTGTATTCTGTTTCCCACTGTCTATGGACAGATATGATAAATAGTGCACTTTACGGTACATAAAAACCATGTACAATTATTGATTATGTATTGTAGTTTTATATAATGAAGTATACATAGATTGGATAAAGATATATGAACATGTTGAATTAAATGTCAGCCCCGCCCGTAATTCAATATATCTGCATTCTCCCCCCCCTCTTCCTCTTCTCCCTTGTTCACAGATTTTTATTATAA
>NW_019396849.1:37267-75828 GCF_000591075.1 Eurytemora carolleeae | reverse complement strand
TCCAGTCCCAACTAATATATTTCAATATCCTCCAGTCCCAACTAATATATTTCAATATCCTCCAGTCCCAACTAATATATTTCAATATCCTCCAGTCCCAACTAATATATTTCAATATTCTCCAGTCCCAACTAATATATTTCAATAGCATCCAGTCCCAACTAATATACTACAACATTCTCCAGTCCCACCCAATATATTTCAATATCATCCAGTCCCAACTAATATATTTCAATATCCTCCAGTCCCAACTAATATATTTCAATATCCTCCAGTCCCAACTAACATATTTAAATATCCTCCAGTTCAATATCCTCCAGTCCCAGCTAATATATTTTAATATCATACCGTCCCATCTATTCTACTACAATATCCTTCAGTCCCAACTAATATATTTCAATATCATCCAGTCCCAACTAATATATTTCAATATTCTCCAGTCCCAACTAATATATTTCAATATTCTCCAGTCCCAACTAATATATTTCAATATCCTGCAGTCCCAGCTAATATATTTCAATATCCCCCAGTCCCAGCTAATATATTTCAATATCCTCCAGTCCCAGCTAATATATTTCAATATCCTCTAGTCCCAAATAATATATTTCAATATAACCCAGTCCCAACTAATCTACAATATCCTCTAGTCCCAAATAATATATTTCAATATTCTTTCAATTTCTAATCAAACTTCTTAGCTGACAGTCATATCTAAATCTTATCCTGATCAATCATTTGGAAGATATCGTTGTTTTACCAGCTTGAAAAGTGTTAAAATCTAACATAGTTACTGTAGCATGAACCAGTAAGCACTCATTAGAGACTAGAGAGAAGTCACAATTGTTTAAATAAATTCACAAAGAGAAAAACATGGATAACTCATTCATCGATGTGAATTGGGCATGTCACTCTATTTATGAGGGATTATTGGAAATTACTTCTACAATATTCTTATTATTTAATAGTAGAAGTCTTACATCCATTACAATTGAACAGGAATGTATCTTTGAGTCTTATTCATGCAGTTCAAACTCCCCCTAATCCCTAACCCTCCTGTACTCACTAGTATATTCGGAGCTAGCTGAACCCGGCCCCTCCCCTACTCACTAGTATACCCTGAGCTAGCTGTTCCCTACCCTTACCCTACTCACAAGTATACCCTGTTCCCTACCGCTCCCCTACTCACAAGTAAAACCTGAGCTGGGAACTTTTGAATGGTGGATATCGGGATTAATGCTTGATCGACTCTTTTTCTTAATCTCAAGATTAAATAATGCTTGTTCTCCTCTTGTTATTAATCTCCAGATTAATTAACTAATCGGGATTAAGGACATCCGATTCTAAAGTTTTCAGCTCTGAGCTAGCTGTTCCCTACCCCTCCCCTACTCACTAGTATACCATGAGCTAGCTGTTATCTACCCCTCCCCTACTCACTAGTATACCATGAGCTAGCTGTTCTCTACCCCTACCCTACTCACTAGTATAACCTGAGCTTGCTGTGAGGTGTGAATTATTGAATGAGCAATGACAAATGATTTTAAACCATAGAAAGATAAATCGTCGTGTGACGTCCACGTCCTACCCTTTAAATCACTCGCTCACAGACACATTTATTTCTTCTCAATGGTTTGATGATTTGTTAAAAATGATTCCTAATCCTGGATCGATGAAATAAAATAGTAATTTGAAATAAACTTATTTCCTAAATCATGAAGGCCTGTTGGGAGAATGATCACAGCTGACTAGGGCTAATCAATTTTGTGAAATTGATCTTACAATGATAGGAAGGAAAATCACTTGATAATCTGAGAGATCACTTGATTTTTTATTTCATAAATCATGAATCACTGAAAACTCCGAAATTTAACTCGTGTTGGTTAATCTTGACGAACTTTATCCGAAAAATTGATTTGATCAATCAAGATCAAATGATCCGGTTGAGTTCACTGAGATAAGCTGAAGAGAGATCCCTTGATTAACTGATGAGTGTGTGATGAAGTGCATTAGATGATGGAGTCCTGAAAACCACACTTTAACCTTGCTCTGTGATTTTATTCTTTACCCCTCTGCAGGAAACTGCGGCTATATACAGATTCCACCCTCGGGCACTATCAATCAATCAGCCTTCCCTCCGACCTTCATGCTTTGCGTATTTTTTAAATATTTTGGCGGATTTTTAATAAATCTTGACGGTGGGCTCTATGGGTGGTATTTGGTTGATACCCGCTACACAGCTGGGTTGAAATATTAGGATTGTTCTGTCTGCTTAGTGCTTATATGCTTCATTGATACGTGCACGAGATAGATAGTTCTTGACAGGCGCGCGGAAGCGCAGAGCAGGGATTCTCACCGCGCGAGAGCTGGACAGACACTGATCCATTTTCCGCGCTGAGAGTCGAAGGATCCTGAACTAGGAAATTAACTGTTTTTTTGTTGCTTCCGCGCCGACATTTCTTCCAGGATTTATATGAAAAATGATATTGCTCCAGTATTGTTTACTGTAAACCAAGGTTAAACAATCAGCTTTAATAAAATACAATTTTGTATAAAAACATGACTCAGTGAAATCAAATAATCTCATAAAAATATATGTTTTGCATATTTTGTTTATTTGCTGGACTAAACAAATTTTTTCTAAAAATATTCTTTTTACCAATTGGAACAGAAAAGTGAAAACAACTTCATTGTTACATTTGATTAATAAGTTGAAATTATTTTATCATTATTTAACAAACTAGTCGCCATCTTCTATTTCAATTGTGAAACAATAACAAAAAGTTCGCAGATTTCATAAAAAGTGGATTTTCAAAATTTAATGAAAATCAAAGTTTGTTTTAGGCTCATTCTTGACATTTTGATTATTCATAAACCTTCATGTGAGGTCCGATACAAAATTTGGGCCCGATCGGTTCAGCCGTGTATTGGATACACACAGACAAACAAACACCCAGACAACCAACGTATATTATAAAGTCAAGATTAAATTATATTCCAAAAATCTAGAACAAAATGATAAAATCGATTCGGGTGTTGAAATATCTATTGTCATTGCATTCGTCAAATGACAAATTTATGATAAAACTTATTTCCAAATAAAATAATAAAATTTCTTTACAGTCAGTGGAGCAAACAAACAATATAACGTACTGCCAATTTTACCAATATTTATCCAAAAATAAAATAAAAAAGTATTTTCAAGGAACTCTTTATTTTAGCAGTCGCATGTCCGATTATAATTTGTGGTCTTAATCCCTTGCAATGGTAACAATGAGATAGATATCTTGACTTTTCTTAATACGTGTTGAATTCGTATAATTTCCTACATTGTCTCTGTAATGTAAATCCGCAAGTCGTTTTAAAAAATCTCATTCATTCTTGATCAGATAAAGTTTTCACGGGCACCGTTGTGAATCGAATATGATGCGATTAATATTCTGTTGAAATGACGTGTACAGTTCTTTAAAATGAAATGAATGGTATTGCAATGTGTAGATTAGCAAGAGATAGGTTTAACAGGCAACTACTGAACATGACTTTGATATAGAAGCATGTAGACTCATTAACATAAAAACCTGCCAGTAAAGAAATATATAAGTGTGGGGGGAGGGGGGTTTATGTGGTCAGTCCTAGCGCTTGGTGTGATTGGGCGTGGTGATATAAACGTGGAGAAGGGGGATTAGAGGAGTGGGGAGAGGGGATGAAGGGGTGTACGGGGATATGAAGAGTTAAAGTAGTTGAAATAAACTCATAATCTATGGTAGACAGGATTGAGTAAACAAGTATGAATATAAAAGGATATTGAATATAAAGGGGAATGCATATAAATAAGAATGAATATAAAGGGGAATGAATATAAGGGGAATGCATATAAATAAGAATGAATATAAAGGGAAATGAATATAAAGAAGAATGAATCCGGGGAATGAATATAAAAGTGTATGAATATAAAGGGGAATGAATATAAAGGGGAATGAATATAAATGGGAATGAATATAAAGGGGAATGAATAAAGGGGAATGAATATAAAGGGGAATGAATAAAGGGGAATGAATATAAAGGGGAATGAATAAAGGGGAATGAATATAAAGGGGAATTAATATATAGGGGAATGAATAAAGGGGAATGAATATAAAGAGGAATGAATAAAGGGGAATGAATATAAAGGGGAATGAATAATGGGGAATCAATATAAAGGGGAATGAATAAAGGAGAATGTATGAGCTGGAATGACAAGCTATGCATGAAGTTTGATAGTAAATGAAGTGTTGAACTAGTATTGAATAGGGTATATATACTCTATACATACTTACCTTGAGAATATTACTGGTTAATAGGACACTATTTATGCTTTGACAACAGATGAAAGGAAGAAGTGTGTATTATTCTGTCTACTGTATATCCTGTATACTAAAGTGTATACTTTATACTGAATATACTCTATTGTATACTGTATAATGTATCTACTCTATATTGTATACGTATACTGTATACTCTAGTGTATACTGTAGTTTATACTGTAGTGAATACTGTATACTGTATAGTGTATTCTGTAGTGTATACTGTAAGTGTATACTGTATAGTGTATACTGTACAGTGTATACTGTATAGTGTATACTGTAGTGTATACTATATAATGTATAATACATTCTGTTTAGTGTTTACTGTATAGTGTATACTGTAGTGTATACTGTATAGTGTATACTGTAGTGTATACTGTATAGTGTATACTGTATAGTGTATACTGTGTATTGTATACTGTATAGTGTATACTGTAGTGTATACTGCATAGTGTATACTGTATGAATAGAGTGGCTTATAAAGGTTGGCGGGTTAAAAGAAGTTGAGTTTTTGCCACAAACTCTTATTTTCAATTCCCAATATCCTCGCAACCCAATGTCGTTGATCTTAAATATTCCTAACTTTGAATCCTATTAGATCAATTAATAAAAATTGGAAATATCAAGGTTTTACACCATCAGGTTGCACAGATATTTATAATGGTTATAAAATTTGAGTTTTGGAAAAGTCTAAATTCCTTTGTAGTTTGTATTCTTAGTTTAGATGATAATTGAAACGACGATAGCTAATAAAAATTTAAACATATGTTTTATTTATTAACTGCATACGGGTACAAGTTTACATGATGTATAAGTTAAGGCCACAGCACGTAAAACTAACTATACAACGAAGTCCATCCTTCTGTATTTTTTGCTTTTGCATGGATTTTCTAACTCACATAACTTTCAACTCGCTCTGTAACTTTGTTCTATATACAGGGTTACCCACGAAGGATCAGCTTGTAAAGACGACATAAAACTCTTAAATTATGACAATTTAAGGGTTTAAGGGTCTCCTGCTTTGAATATTATCTTTAATTATGGCTTATTTAATGATTTTACAAAGAAAGAAACCAGTTTACAGTTGCAGGGAATCAAGAATGTAAAGAAACAGGCAGTGTAAATTCCGCACAGTCGTCTCTGAAGTCTCGTTCTCTGTGGGAAACCCTGGAGCTTACATTTTAGAGCCTGAAACATCTATTATATGGTTTAATTCGCTATATGCCCGGTATTGGCCAATAAAACTTGTCCAAACTTAAAATACTGTAAAATTTCTATAAATATTCAAACTGGTGTGCACTATACAGTCAGAACACGACACGTCATAAAATCTACACGTCATGGAAAAAAACATCTATAGATCTAAAATTAGATTATAAGCTAACTGATTAAAATTTTTTTTCGTGTGACATCCCATGTTATCATATGTACTAATCATAAAAAAGACAAACTATAAAGTTATAGATTGTCAGTTAACTGTACAAGGTTTTCATCTTGATATTCTTTTCCATCAGGATACAGATAAAGTGCTCACCACTCTATGACTATAAAGGATAAAGATTATTCTTTACTATTATTGGTTGAGTGGTGAGTGTTCCTTGTACAGTGTGAATAGTAATTTAAGTTTTAGTAAACATAAACTTCAAGGTTTACAACATACTTTCTTATACTGATACAATACAAACTTATTAGCGAGCAAATCTTATGGTTGAAACTCTGCAACAAAGAAAGGTTTAATGTTTATGAAAGTACAGGGTTAACAACAAAGGATGAGACTACAAAGACGACTGTACGATATATTATCCGTCTTTTCCCGAAGCTTAAACTTGTTTCTTTCTTTGCCAAATATTATTCAAGGCTAAAGAGCAAACCTAGCTCTCACTTCATCATATCATATCATATTTAAAGGGACTGTAAGCGTAACTTCAAGTAACCTAAAAAGCTTTGTCTGATCAAGTATGATCTATTTCATATGGCACCCCCAATAAATGTAAAATGAAATTCATAAAAAATCAAATATAAATATTTGTCTCAAGTATTTAAAATCATTGGAGATATGTAATAGGTATACAATCATATTTAAAACGTGTTATTGTTTCTTCAGACGAGGGGAGCGGGGGGGGCTTATTATAGCCAGGGGGTTGTTTTACACGCCGTCCCCCACTGGAGAGTCAGATTATGCAAGAACGCTGACTTGAAGAGGTATATGCTGGAGTTCTTGGTTGGGGGAAGCTGAGTTACTAGAAATTAAGAATTACATAAATATTACCGAACGTTCTATATCACATTGTATTACCTCCAAGCTTTAACACGAAAACCCTTGTATTTCTGAAAGCAAATATTAACATATATTGGCCAGTTATACAATTTAAAAAAATTATTCATTCTTCTTTCTGATTAGTCCCAAAATTCACAATTTTGAGCCATTAAAGCTATGATGTGGGGCACCCTGTATAAATAATGGATGAATACTGAATAGACGAATCCAAAATGTCTGTTAAGTTGAACACCACAGTGGGAGATCAATGTGAGGTGCGTAGAGCGTGCGCAGGGTGTCCTGGGACAGGGTTAGTGTGTTTTTGGGACAGGGTGTCTTGAGATGGGGTGTCCATGGGAGAGGGTGTCCTGAGACAGAGTGTATTGGACAGGGTGTCCTGAGACAGGGTGTATTGAACAAGGTGTCCTGAGACAGGGTGTACTGGACAGGGTGTTCTGAGACAGGGTGTACTGGACAAGGTGTCCTGAGACAGGGTGTACTGAACAGGATATCCTGAGACAGGGTGTATTGGACAAGGTGTCCTGAGATATGGTGTCTTGAGACAGGGTGTCCTGAGACAGGGTGTTCTGGACAAGGTGTCCAGAGACAGGGTGTACTGGACAAGGTGTCTTGAGACAGGGTGTCCTGGTAGAGGGTGTCCTGGGAGAGGGTGTCCTGAGACAGGGTGTACTGGACAAGGTGTCCTTAGACAGGGTGCACTGGACAGGGTGTCTTGAGACAGGGTGTCCTGGAAGAGGGTGTCCTGAGACAGGGTGTACTGGACAGGGTGTCCTTAGACAGGGTGTACTGGACAGGGTGTCCTGAGACAGGGTGTACTGGACAAGGTGTCCTGAGACAGGGTGTACTGGACAAGGTGTCCTGAGACAGGGTGTACTGGACAAGGTGTCCTGAGACAGGATGTTTATGGTACAAGGCGCTCATGGGAAAGGGTGTCCAGGGATATCTTTTTTATGGGACAGGGTAATTGTCGGACAGGGTGTTTTTTGGATGTGTTGTACACGTACATGTGGTGTACATTGTACACTGTAGTACGTACAGGAACATATTCGGAACACCTCATAAAAATAATAACAAAAAGTTCATTATACTAATAATTTAGAAAGATACTGTTGACAAAACTTCAAGTCACACTCCAGTCCATATACAGAGTTTAATAATCAATTCATAAATCTGGTGGAATATTTTATCATTGGACACTGATATCTAGACGTAATATTTTATCATTGGACACTGATATATAGACGGAATATTCATTTCATTGGACACTGATATCTAGACGTAATATTTCTTTCATTGGACACTGATATCTAGACTGAATATTCCTTTCATTGGACACTGATATCTAGATGTAATATTTCTTTCATTGGACACTGATATCTAGACGTAATATTTCTTTCATTGGACACTGATATCTAGACGGAATATTTCTTTCATTGGACACTGATATTTAGACGTAATATTCCTTTCATTGGACACTGATATCTAAACGTAATATTTCTTTCATTGGACACTGATATATAGACGGAATATTCATTTCATTGGACACTGATATCTAGCGTAATATTTCTTTCATTGGACACTGATATCTAGACTGAATATTTCTTTCATTGGACACTGATATCTAGACGTAATATTCTTTTCATTGGACACTGATATCTAGACGTTATATTCCTTTCATTGGACACTGATATCTAGACGTAATATTCCTTTCATTGGACACTGATATCTAGACATAATATTCCTTTCATTGGACACTGATATTTAGTCGTTATATTCCTTTTATTAGACACTGATATCTAGACGGAATATTCCTTTCATTGGACACTGATATCTAGACGGAATATTTCTTTCATTGGACACTGATATCTAGATGTAATATTCCTTTCATTGGACATTGATATCTAGACATAATATTCCTTTCATTGGACACTGATATCTAGACATAATATTCCTTTCATTGGACACTGATATCTAGACATCTATAAAAGTTATTCATCAAATTTTTCGACAGCCTGGACTTTGAACTGTCGCAATGGATTGGGCTTTAGTATTACCTCGCCAAGCCAATTACACTCTTATGGTTAACTTCAACGCACTTTTTTAAGCTCAAGTTTAAAAGGAGTAATTGGAGAAATACTATTACATTTTTCCTTGAGAGCGTATTTATCGTTTTTATTGGAGGAATACTTGAAATCACCTGGACAGTCCCTTTAAAAATGGATTGACGTATCTTGGCATTTGTATTTATGGATATGGGGGGGTGGCTAGAAAGAAGGGCGCGAAGCGCCTTGAATTTCTAGTATATATATATTTGTCCTGTTTTCTGGTTTGTTTAAAATTTGAATTCAATAAACTTCAAACCGGCTCAACTTTTATTCTTAATTCAATATTTTGTGTGGGACATGATATGGCCCAAATAGGGCCAAGTAACATTTTGCCTTGTTACACTTTGCCTGGGTAACATTTTGCCTTGATACACTTTGCCTTGATAACTACTAAATTTTGCCTTGAACAATTTAACTTGATAGGAACCTTGATTTGTCAAAAGTTAAAATGGGCAATTTTTTTTAAATTAAATGTTATTACACTGCATCAAACCAAAACAGTAATTTTCCATAGTATTTAATTTGATATTTATGACGCCCAGATATTAAAATAAAATATAGAAGAAAAAAGAAAATTTCAAAATCAGGAATTTGTGTCAAAATGCATTTGTAGCTTAGATCTGCAATAGAGGAGCGGAAAACAAACCTATGATCAGCTGGTACAAGAAAATACAACAGCTAAAATATAAATTAACTGCTCTTTTTATTTAAAATAAATGTTGAAAAAATGTTACTTCAAATTTCATACTAAAGGAATTGAGTCTTTGCAACAAATCCCAATTTTCTAATACCTATTTGTCTACAACCAAATTATCTAAACCTTTGACATTTCAAACTTTGATTGTTTGATATAACAGAAGTCATAGTTTGAAATATCTAAGGTCTACAACACATTTCAAACTTTGATTGTTTGATATAACAGAAGTCATAGTTTGAAATATCTAAGGTCTACAACATTGGGTTGTTAAGATATAGGGATTTAAAAATCAGAGTTTGTGACAAAGACTCAATTCTTTTGGAAATAATAAAAAGATAGCGACTAAAAACAGAATATTCCGCGAAATTATCTATAAAAAATGCTGGCAAGCACAGTTGGGATTTGCAAAGTACAGTTTGCTCGTTTTCTGCCTTATAAAAAGCCAGCAAAAGTGTTAGAGTTCCCCAACTGAAGTACTCCCAGCTGAAGTACTCCCAACTGAAGTACTCCCAGCTGAAGTACTCCCAGCTGAAGTACTCCCAGCTAAAACGAAAATAAAAGATCTAGAATTGTTATTAAAGAAAGGGACGCAAAGCTCCCCGGAACCCTGGCAACATAAATATAGATCCAAAACACATAAATGTAATATTATGGGAATTTATAGAAATGAGAATTTAAATCAATTGTATATTATAATGACGGAACAAATTCAAACCAGAGCTTAAAACCCAAAATTGTTCTTAAAAAAATGCAATAAATAAGAAAAAATGATAGACCTTAGTAAAACGTTTCCGTTGACAACTTTTTAAGTTGTTTGATATCTAAGAGAATAATTAAAATAATTATATGGCAGAAGACATTCAACACTATTAAACAACTGTCATATTTCGTGGGACACCCTGTAGGTTCCTTGAATGCAATAACATTTTTGGCTTTAAACACTCATTGTACACGTAGTTTTCTAATCTCAAGTATTAATTATAGAATTTATCTCCTTGCTTGTTATTCCTGCTAAACATCATTGTAAGATGTAATTATACTAGAGTATCAGCGTGTAACCAATCTTGCTATAATTGGTTACCAGGCCTTGCAAATAATAATTAGCTAATCGTTGAAATGTAAACCTCAAGTAAGATATAATTTATGTTGCAATAAATCTTGGTAAAATTGGCAAGCATTTAGAAATATCTTAATCTTTGAATAAATCCAAAAATGTTTTAATGTCATTTTTTGTTTGAAATAAGTGTTTTTTTAAATTGTTTTGTGACAGTGATTAAAAATTGTGAAGATTTAAAGGGAGTGACCGGCTATGTAAGGTAGTTGAATTGAATATGCAGTCTTGTGGAAAACTTCTTTCGGATTCATTTGAGACATATTAAACTTTTTAAAGATCTGTAAATCCTGAGTTTGAGCGCAAAATTAACGTTCAAAACTGCTACTTTAAAAAGTTTAATATGTCTTAAATGAATTCTAAAGAAGTTTTCCACAAGACTGCATACTCAGTTCAACTGCCTTACATAGCCGGTCACTCCCTTTAAGAGACTGTAGAAAATATATAATTTGAATTGACCCTTCATTTATAAATCTGATACATATATTGAATGCCCTACTCCAATAAGCAGTTTACTTGAAGTACGAGAATCTAAATACATCAGAGATTTTATGACTGAATTCAGAGGAATGAACAGAAAAAAATAGTTTTATTTAATTGTTAACTGTAATTCAGTATGTTTTTTAAAAAAGAGTTTTTTATGTCCAATTCTTTAAAAGGTTTTAAATACCCCCTCCTTAAACAAGCCGTTCCCCCCCTCCCCCGACTCACGGAAAAGTTCGTTAATTAGATCGACCCCCACCCCAACTCAATATTCACACATCTACACAGTTTGTTTTTAATCTTTGTGAAGAAACAATCTCAAGGAATAATAATTGTCTAAAAACATTTTTTTTAAAGTGAATATTTGCAAATTATCTTTTTTCCATCTCATAATCTGAGTTCTTTTCCCTTATGTCCATTTGACAGCCCAAATTTTTATTTTGAATAATCGTTTTGTTTGTTTACATTCTTGTGATTTTTACATTTTTTTATTTTTTTTTTTATCGATTTTGATGGTTATTATATCGTTAGAACTGACGAGGGTCAACCCAGACCGAAATATATTTTCAATAAATGTGGAACTAACATCTACTTTTTTACTCTACAGAGGTTTGGTCCATCACCATCACTGAATTTTAAAAAGCAGTTTTAGATCCGTACCAATCCAGGTACAACCTTCAATATCCTCAGGGCTCTGTCTTACCAGATTCAACTTGGTCTAGAACTCAACATTCCTCAATACTTTATCCACCAGATACACTTAATCTCGTACTGGAGATTCCACAATACTGTATCCACAAGATACACTTAATCTCGTAATGGAGATTCCGCAATACTGTATCTCTAAGATACACTTAATCTCATAATGGAGATTCCTCAATACTGTATCTCTAAGATACACTTAATCTTGAACTGGAGATTCCGCAATACTGTATCTCTAAGATACACTTAATCTGGAACTGGAGATTCCGCAATATTGTATCTCTAAGATACACTTAATTTGGAACTGGAGATTCTGTAAAACTGTATTTTTAAGATACACTTAATCTCGCATTGGAGATTCCGCAATACTGTATCTATAAGATACCTAAGATACACTTAATCTGGAACTGGAGATTCCGCAATACTGTATCTCTAAGATACATATAATCTTTTACTGGAGATTCCACAATACTGTATCCACCAGATACACTTAATCTCGTAATGGAGATTCCACAATACTGTATGTCTAGAATACACTTAATCTCGTACTGGAGATTCCACAATACTGTATGTCTAGAATACACTTAATCTCGTAATGGAGATTCCACAATACTGTATGTCTAGAATACACTTAATCTCGTACTGGAGATTCCACAATACTGTATGTCTAGAATACACTTAATCTCGTAATGGAGATTCCACAATACTGTATGTCTAGAATACACTTAATCTCGTAATGGAGATTCCACANAAATACTTTTTAATATTAGTTAGAATTCAGGGGTAGTAAGTAAACATAAGACTAGGAGTCTGAGAGTCAAATATAAATGAAATGAAATCAAACAAATCTATTTGAGATTAAAAAATTCTGCAGAGTAATATAAAGGAAGAATAGAATAAAGAGTGCAGAGCTTGAAATTAATCTGCAGTGTAATATAAACGAAGAATATAATACAGAATGTAGAGCTTGAAATAAATCTGCAGAGTAATATAAACGAAGAATAGAATACAGAATGCAGAGCTTGAAATGAATCTGCAGCGTAATATAAACGAAGAATAGAATACAGAAAGCAGAGCTTGAAATGAATCTGCAGCGTAATATAAACGAAGAATTGAATACAGAATTCAGAGCTTGAAATTAATCTGCAGAGTAACTAAAAGAAAGAATTTAATACAGAATGCAGAGCTTGAAATGAATCTGCAGAGTAATATAAACGAAGAATTGAATACAGAGTGCAGAGCTTGAAATAAATCTGCAGTGTAATATAAAGGAAGAATAGAATACAGAATGCAGAGCTTGAAATGAATCTGCAGAGTAATATAAACGAAGAATAGAATACAGAATGCAGAGCTTGAAATAAATCTGCAGCGTAATATAAAGGAAGAATAGAATACAGAGTGCAGAGCTTGAAATGAATCTGCAGTGTAATATAAACGAAGAATAGAATACAGAATGCAGAGCTTGAAATGAATCTGCAGAGTAATATGAAGCAAGAATAGAATACAGAGTGCAGAGCTTGAAATAATTCTGCAGTGTAATATAAACGAAGAATAGAATACAGAATGCTTAGCTTGAAATGAATCTGCAGTGTAATAAAAAGGAAGAATAGAATACAAAGTGCAGAGCTTGAAATTAATCTGCAGAGTAATATAAAGGAAGAATAGAATACAGAGTGCAGAGCTTGAAATTAATCTGCAGAGTAATATAAACGAAGAATGGAATACAGAGTACAGAGTTTTAAATGAATAAATAAATCTGCAGATAATATAAACGAAGAATAGAATACAGAGTACAGCGTTTGAAATGAATCTACAGAGTAATATAAAGAAAGAATTTAATACAGAGTACAACGCTAAAAATAAATCTACAAAAAGAAATGAATGCAGAGTGCAGAGCTAAGTCGATTATCTGAATCCAACTAATCATGGTGGTCAGATTAAATATACGCATAATTATACCTCCTCATCAGGCTGATCTCACAACCTTATAATTTGTTCAGACCTTATAGAAATGTTACGCACTAGGCAAAAATGAAATTAAAGGGGCTGTCCACGAAATATTTAAGTAACCCTCCATTTAAAAAGATATTTGCCCTTAATCTAAAGCGGTACCTTGAAACTCTACTAACTAGTAATGAGGAAGTGTATGTCCTTTTTTATCTAGAAAAGAGAAGGATTATGTCAATTTCCTTACCTGTCTCTATAAATCAGATTTGAAAATTATCACATTTTAGATTCAAATCCTAGAATGAAATGGTCATTTTGGCTCAAACTTTAGGGTTCCATTATCCATAGAGAAAAGACGTAATTTCAAGTGACGCCTGATTTGTAAAGTGGCATTTCCAACTCTGAACTGTACCCTACAGTAAACCTTTTTGTCAGATATAGAATGACAGAGATATCCCTTTTTTCTTGCTAAAACTTGAGTCCTTGAAAGTTCAAGAGTGTACAACTACATGCTGAAGTACTAGCTCTGGTTTTCCGGCCCTCAATTTTAAATTATAAAAACAAAGATATCTCCATTCATCGATAAAATTACGTTGACGTTTCTTTTTTCTGATAAAATACATCTTTCTGAGTATCTGTGATTATATATGTATATACAAGCTTGGGAACCCAGCTTAGCCTGGAAACCAAACTTTATCTATAAAAGCCAACCTACTCAACTTAAATCTTTGAAACCAAGCTAAGAACATTCCCGTGATTCTCCCGAGTTCCATAATCAAAATTTGAGGAAAATCGGTCAAAGGGTACATGAATTATGATCCGACATACAAACAAACAAACAGAGATTACTACTTTATACATATACTTGCTTGGGAACCCAGCGTTTCACAGGGGGGTCATAGTTAGTCCCACTGATTACCCGCGCTTTGTCGTAAATTACGATTTTAACTATTTTTCCCGATAAATGTCGATCCACTCAACTAAGAATCTAAAAACCAAGCTAAGAACATTCCCATCGATCTCAAGAGTTCCCTCATCTAAATTTAAGGCAAACTGGTCAACATGAGTTATGATAGGACAAGCAAACAGACAGACAAACAGAGATTACAACTTTATATATATATAATCCGCAATCATGCTGCTGAAGAATGTCCAACATGAAACACAGTGTCCAGCAATAACCAATCTTAATAAACAATAGAACATGTTCTAGACTTATCTTAAGGAGATATAGATATATTTAAATTCTGAATACAGGTTTGTGTGGAATTACTAAAATATTCGTGAAATCAGATCCTTGAAGACAAATATATACCCGGAGTTCATTCACACAAGATCTACAACTCATGGGCAAACATTTATATATGACCAAGGTTATAATGCAAGGAAAGTTATTTCAAAGGTGTACGCATTTCTTGTACTGCAGTGTACTATCTCTGGGAGGTAATGTAAACACAAGACGGATGTCGAAGCCTGACATGGGATCCATCTTTCACACAAAAAAATCAATGAAACATTCTGGTCATAGAAAACTATTATGTGAATTAACAAAGTTATCAAAATTTAATGCTTTTAACCTCCTCGGATACTAAACGAACACAGATGCTTATGCTTTTGTTTACAAATTCCGCCCAGAGAGAACTGGTTTCAATATGTGCGCCGGGTATACGCAACTGCAATTAACTTTCCTTGCATTAAAACCTTGTATATGACGAGGTTTAAATATATATTTCTTGTTTACTTTTTCTTTATTTTACATTCAGCCTGAATACTCAAACCATAATTTACATCTAACCCCTACTAGAATCTTCCTAAAAAGGGCAGATTCATTTGGTGTACTGTACAGTCCACTTTTGCCTTTTGTTGTCTGTATGTGTACTGTACAGCTTGGTCTTGCTGCTACAAATTCGGCCCAGTACTTAAAATGAACAGGAGATTACAGTGGCAAAAAAACTGGAGGAAGGAAGTCGATAAATTCCGACCCAGGGACAGATATTTTCTGATTTAAAGATTTTTTTGCTCCATTTTTGAGACTTTAAATCAGGGGGGATGATAGTTTCCTACCTGTGTGCTCAGTATTGTACACTTACATTTGTTTACTAAAATTGATATACTATAGGTTATGCCAGAATAAACTTATAATAAACACATATGCAGTACGCTCTCGGTATAGTTTATACCCTATACAATTAGTAGAGGATTAGCGTACATCATCACTCTATACACTATAATCTCGTTGCTTTAAAGACACAAGGCAGAAAATATGAATTCTCTCAATCTACGAGCTCTAAAGTAACAATAGCTAGCTAAAAATACTATGGCGGCAGTTCACGGTTCATTTTGGATTTTGAAAGATTTAGTAAAAGCAATAAACCGGAAATAAACTTATATCTTAAAATAGATTAGATTGGCCGGGTATGTAATATATTTTGGTAAAGTTTTATTGTTGTAATTCAGGGGTGATATGAGTTCTTAAAATCGCTCGGCGGTGTTACATCTACTTAATATTTTTAATAAAAAACATACGATATTCAGTTTGGATACACTTTAGACCAGTTTCTAAAGCATCTAAGGACAGCTTCTGAATATCCTGCTGCCTTGTATAACACATCAGCATGTCCTAGGAAACCCTGACCAAACCCTAAACTGTTTGGGGGGGGGGGCACTGTTAAAAGTGGGAGGCAAACGCCTCTTATATAGTAAAGATCGCACTTATTTCACCTTAAGTTTGAGGGCACTTGTCCCGTTGCCCCCCCCCCCCCTGTTACGGCCCTGGCTCAGACCATGAAGTATAAAAGGGTTCATTTTTTAATTCTTTTTCATCGCAATTGTCTACTGTGAACTTGCATCATTTCTAGACCTGTGTTTATTGACAAGTAATTAAACTCTGAAGTTTATTTGATTTTAGTGTTTGTGCAACGTACATTGATAATTATCTTTAAATTAATCTATCTATCTATCTATCTATCTATCTATCTATCTCTTCATCTTTACTACCATCTCTCTATCTATCCCTTCATCTTTACATTTATCTATATATCTATCCCCTCATATTTACATTTATCTGTCTATCTATCCCCCCATCTTTACATTTATCTATCTATCTATCCCTTCATCTTTACATTTATCTATCTATCTATCTATCCCCCCATTTATCTATCTATCTATCTATCCCCTCATATTTACATTTATCTATCTATCTATCCCTTCATCTTTACATTTATCTAACTATCTATAATCCCCTCATATTTACAGTGATCTATCTATCTATCCCTTCATCTTTACATTTATCTATCTATCCCCTCCCCTCTGTCTGTATATATATGTCTGTACCTGTATCTGTCTGTCCGTGAGTATCTGTCTGTCTGTATATGTATATGTCTGTCTCTGTCTCTTTATCTGTCTGTCTGTGAGTATCTACAGGATCTAAAACCACCCACTCCTCAATTCTGACATGAAACCATTTATCTGTCATGAATACATCTGGAGCTGGTAAATAGAAGGGTGGGAGGGAGGTACATTCATTATGGTGAATAGGGAGGGAGGTAGAATATATTCATTATGGTGAATAGGATGGTGGGCACAATGCATTCAGTAAAGTGAAATAAATGGGGTGGGTACAATACATTCATTATGGTGAATAGGGAGGGGGGTACAATACATTCATTATGTTGAATAGTCAATACATTCAATAAAGTGAAAAGTGGGTGGGTGGATTTTTTGTTCAAATACATTTTTTAAAATTATGTATATATCGCATAGTACAGCTCATGGAGTCTTTTTGATGAATAAAAATCTTTCAGCTTATGATAAACACTGATGTTAGTGTATGAATGGTTTGGCTTGTATATGTTAGTTTATCTGATCCTAGAAATCAGGGAATAAAATCTGATTCAGGTTTATCTTGTATTATTTATTAGACCCTGAGCTAGATCCAAGACTCTCTGCTAAGACTGGGGATGGTTTTGGATCAGTTTTATTTTTATTTTCTGGCCTTATGAAGAAGTTATAGAGAGTGTTTTCCAAACGAAATTAAAATTTTGTATCCATTACAGTTAGACCCATAAAATTGAGGAATAGGAAGACGACTGTTAGATTCTATAGTTTTTATTTAAAATCGTCAAATTATCATGAACACATGGAAAATTTGCGGTGTACAGTTACACAGACCAATTTCACTCAATAATTTGATTTTCAAGGTAATAGTAAAACATTTAATACACAGACTGATTTTAATTTCATTCTCCGAATCGACAGTTGTATTGGTCCCATTGGAACTGGTTCAAAGTTCTTCCTTTGTTTATTATCATTTTCCCGTATGTTTTCTGTCAAAGTATGTAGAATTTTAAAAAGCTGTCATTTTTTAAATGTTTGAATATTTCCAGATTTTTTCAGAGCCTCTTCAATCTTGAAAGATATACAGTGATAACTTGAAAACTCTGAAATGGGAAGACGACTTTTAGCATCAAGTTATAATTTTAAAAAAATGAGTATGAGACACAGCTATTGTGATTTGTAAACAGACCAATTTAATTAGAGTTAAATAAGTGTCTAGTAAAACTATTCATGCTTTATAACAGCATCAAATTCACTTAAATAAGTGTTTCTATAATGTCAACTTCCTATTCCATTGTTTCCTGTTTATCACCAGACCTCGCTAAAGAGAACTGAATAGATGCCCAGCCCTACTCTCTTCTCCAGCATGAACCAAGAGAGAGAGGGATTAAATCTGCAAGGTTACAGGATTAGGATTATTCAAAGATTTAAGGAGGGATTAGCTCAGTGGCTGTGCCTGTATTACAGCAGCTTAAAGAAAACATTTGTTGCGCAATTGAATAAAAAGAATATCATTTCAATTCAAGATTCATGATTCAATGTTAGGATTTTGTTTAAAGGTTCTTCAAATAGTAAATTATTAATTTAACTTTAATTATATTATAATATAAATGTACTGATGTCAAAATTTTAAGACGCTTTTTGTAAATGTTGTTTTTTACGGTTTCTTCATAAAGAATAACTATTAATAACACTGTTATTTTGGTTCGCAGTGTTATAAAGTTTTTGGACAGAAATGTTCTGTCTCTATATCAAGATTTAATTTTGTCCCGAGCTTTAGCGAGGGACAAATGTGATCTAAAAAGGCGAGAATCTTCGAGATATAGAGAAAATTTATACCACGACCCAAAATAATAGTGTTAAAGGTAATTTTATGAAACGTTGTATATTTGTCTTATTTCAATGGCTGTTTCTATAAGATCAAATAAGTTTTAAAACAAAGCAGAAGTCAAAATATAAAGTTGATTTCAATTTTATTTTCATTTCAATGGAAAAAAATTATTTTGGAAATATCCTAAATTCTTTGGAGAAAATCCAGGAACCAATCAAAACTTTATAGCACACACGTACGTGCTATAATGTACAGCTAATTTAGTATTATAGCACGATGATTACTTTATAGCATGTTCATTATGAAATTCACGATGAACTGAGTAAGAATGATAAAGTACACAATAGTTCATAAAATGTTCAGATTTAATCTATATATAAATTTGGCTTGTCTGTCTGTCTGTTTGTCTGTTTGTTTGTTTGTTTGTTTGTATCCAATAAACGTCAAAACGGCTGAACCGATCGGGCCCAAATTTTTTGTGGGACATCTAGGGACTCCAGGGAAGGTTTATGAATCATCAAAATTTCAAATATTTGTCTCCATCAAAATTCGATCGTCATTAAATTTTTAAAAATTTTGATGCGAAATTTTTTGTGAAAATCCGCAAATTATTTTTGTTTTGTTTTACGATGTACACAAAGAGAACATGTTCACAATTAATTTAGGAGAAAGGCTAGAAAGAAGGGCGCGAAGCGCCTTGAATTTCTAGTTTTAACAAAATTTGGTAATTAAACACCATTTAAGTAAGTTCACTGCGTCGACAATAACTCTAAAGATTAAAGGATATTCCCCATGGTAACTTGAAATCTTGCTTACAATCCCTTTAACATTACAGATTATATTAGATTCAGAACATCTTTAAAATATTCATTACATCTGTGATAAATCCTAATATCATTCATATTCAATATATTTTATTCATCTTTAGAAAAGACTATGTACTATGTAAAGACTTTTCAGGCTGACGTCTCATTTACCTAAAATAGACGGGGGGGGGAGGGGGGTCTGGATCTCCACCCCCCTTCCCCCGCTCCTCAATTTCCTTATTGTGATACAAATCTATAACATATGATACAGTTTTATAGAAGCCCTTGGGCTCTAGTTTAATAATCAGCAATATGTGTTGCAAATATTTAAAATATTTATTGAAAAATTAAGTAATTTAGCAAAGCAAAAAATTTGCAAAAACAAAAAGTGCACGAACTATGGTAAAATATAAATTTTTGAAAAACCCTCGAACCGGCAAATTCAAATATGCAAAATTATATGCAAACTTTTAATAAACTGAATGTGTATTCAAGGAAAATTGAAAATGTGCAAATCCCCTTTAAATGTGTCAAATCTGAATTTTTTCCTTCTAAATTTTAAAAATACACGATTGTTTAGTTTTGCGCGATAAATAAAACGCGATTGTTTAGCTAGGCACGGCGCGAAGTGAAATGCAGCAGCAATAAGCCGGTTAAAATCACTTTCTACGATTTTAAATAAAAACTCTACGCCGCGGACAGTTTGTATGTTAGGTTTAGAGAGTTAAACTCAGAGTACAAAAACAGCTTAATCTGATTCTTACCAAGCCGTTCCGTACTGCCAGTCATTGGATATGATTGGGTTTATGCATACATAGTAGATTAAGAGGGAGAGGGGGGGGGGTGGCTACATGTTTTGAATATTAGAGGTAAAAATAGAAACAGGGCGGGAGGCTATCAGAGATTAAGAAAAGAATGTTTTTAACACAGAAATGAAAGTTTTGAGTTGAGCCTCAAAAAATAATTTAAAAAGATGAAAAGGCTGAAGCTGAATTTGATATATTAGGTTATTCTTACAAGTATATTATTATCCAAGAAGATGCTTTCTACTCACTACTCAGTACTTTCTATGCTTTCTTGAAAATCTATCTACCGTCTGCATTGTTTATAGGTTAAACTCTAGGTGAAGTTCAGCTTTCGCATTTGTCCAGTTTTACAAACTGTGTCTAATATATTTACTAGGAAATAAAGTGATTTGATATTTCGTACTATAAATTATGTAAGATCAAATAGTCTAAGTTTGAAATATCCAAAGTTAACATCATCAGGTTGCGAAGATCGGGGAATTAGAAAATTTGAGTTTGTGGCAAAGTCTCCAATCTTTGATTTATAGAACCTCAAATTAATCATACATGATTAATACAATTGATTATAATACTATTCATTTTATCATTTCTAGTTTAATCGATACTCGATCTATGGCCTGGCATACGAGATATTCACTACAATTTGATAGTAGAAACTAAATTTTTTTATTCATCTGTTCTCAATAAGAATATGTGAAAATAAAACAATAATTTCTACGTATCACATTGGTATGAGTCTTGAAGAGGTTTCGTGAACATTATATATTCAAACCACTGTGGCAGAATATAAAAATTATTGTCTTTTAAAGAATTATATTTTTACTGCATGGCAATTTTTTGTGGTAAGTTTTTGAGCGAGAGGAAGCTGGCAGATCTGAACGGTTTGGGGTAAAATTAACGATTAAAAAAAGATAAAACATGTTTTTAATCCTGCAGAAATATGGGAGGGTTTTCTACAGCAGTGTTTTCTTCAAAAACGTTTATAAAAGCTGACGCTATCAAGGATTTAAAGACTAGGAAGGATTGCATTCAGATTATAATGGATTAAAAAAGTATTTTAGTTTAAAGGGACTGTCTTTGCAATTTTATGTGACCCTAAATTTAAAGAGGGACATGCAGGATTGAGAACTGTCCCCTTTAAACCTTTATTTAATCAATAATGTGAAAGTAATCAATAATGTGAAAGATATCTTAGTTTTTCTACCAAGGGAAGTGTTAAATTCTAGATATTTCCTATTTCTGAAGCAGATCACTTTTTAGAGACCCGCATTTTTCTGAAAATAATATAGCTCACTCATCCTTGATCAGATAAAGGTTTTAGGAGTTTCGTTTTTAATCGGACACGCCAAGCTCGCAAGTAAGGAAAAAGAAGTCTGCTTCACATAATCGTATAAAGTTGCTTTCTTTAAAGGATTCTCAGTATTTTACGAGAAAAAATATATATTTATCAAGAAATCATAAAAACGTAAAATTATTAATCTAAATGCATCCGAACTAGTGAAGAACGTTTGAATACTGTTCAATCCTTAATTCCTCGAGACATTACGTCCTGTCTCTTCAAGAATCTAGATAACGGTACGGTACATACTGTACATGATGAGGAAAAATGCAGTCAAGAAAATCCAGAAAATGAGGTAAATAGATCTTGAGAAAAAATCATATGCATAATAATGTTGACAAATTCCTAATTTTTAATAAGAAAAACAGTTAAGCCTGTGAAGGAGCTTGAGCTCTTGCCACAAACTCTAATTTTATTCCCTAATCCCTATATTTTTGTATCCCAATATCGTAGACCTTTGATGTTTAAAACTATAAATACCGTTAAATCAAACTGTATAAGTTTGAAATGTCAAAGGTTTTTACTGTCAGGTTGCAAAGATAACAAATTTAAGTTTGTGGCATTCTTTTATGGATTCTTTGACATTAATGTTTGAAAATTTATCTTGTTGAAATGAAAAAGTTTAAGATGTAGCTCATCCCCTTCCCAAGGATTTGAAACATTTTTCTTAATTGGTTCGAAATTCTTAATCAAGTTTTTTTGGTCAAAGTATTTGTAGCTTTAGCCAATTTTTATTTTAAATAAATTCTAACTTAAAACTCCTAAATTATTGACGGGGTTTCTTATTTATATTTTGTTTATCTCTAGGAAGAATCATCGATATTTACAAGAACCGTTCTAGCAGAGCAGTTAGGGTTTACTCCCGGAGAGAATGTCTCTGTCCTGTCTCGTAAACTTGAAATCCAGTATTTAGAGGATAAAGGACGCTTTCAGGTAAACTTGAAATCCAGTATTTAGAGGACAGAGGACGCTTTCAGGTAAGCTTGAAATTCAGTATTCAGAGGACAGAGTACGCATCCAGGTAAACTTGAAATCCAGCACTTAGAGGACAGAGGACGCATCTAGGTAAGCTTGAAATCCATTATTTAGAGGACAGAGGACGCATCTAGGTAAACTTGAAATCCAGTATTTAGAGGACAGAGGATGCTTCCATGTAAACTTTATTAAGTCCAGTATTGAGAAGACAGAGGACGCTTTAAGGTAACTTGAAACCCAATATTCAGAGGACATAGGACGCTTCCAGGTAAACTTTAAGTCTAGTATTGAAGGGACAGAGGATGCTTCCAGGTAAACTTTAAATCCAGTATTTAGCGAACAGAGGACGCTTCCAGGTAAACTTGAAATCCAGTATTTAGAGAACAGAGGACGCTTCCAGGTAAACTTGAAATCCAATATTTAGAGGACAGTGGACGCTTTCAGGTAAACTTGAAAAAACTGTGTCTTTATGGTAAAAAGTTGAAAACAAAGTGTTATTTGAACTTGTTTGGTAGTTTCTTTTGTTTTTCCTTAAAATTGACATCAAAGTTTGTTTAAAAAATATTCAGGTCGCCAAGGAAGCGATAAAAAGAGGAGAGATAATTGCCATCGAAGATCCTATTGCAATTTTCCCAATTATTAGGTAAATCATATATATTCTAGGACTAAATAGTTTCAAGTATAATTCTAAATAAGAGATTATAAAGGGAGTGTTAATTAATGCAAATAAAATAAATCGTTTAAAGGAATTGAGTTATTGTCACAAACTCTTTTTGTCTAATCCCTATATCTTTATAATCGATGATATAAACCTTAGATATTTCAAACTTAAATCATTTGGTCTAACAGAATTCATAGTTTGATATATCATAGGTCTACGACATTGGGTAGCAAAGATAAAGAGATTAGAAAAGTAGAGTTTGTGACAAAAACTCAGTTCCTTTATGTATCACCCTCATCTAAGCTTTCGGTGTGTACTGCAGTGATTTACAGTACACTGACCGAAGAAATAGTGGGTTTTAATGGATCGAGAGAGAGTGGTATCAGATAAATATTAAGATCGGTTATGGTAAAATCACCCTTTAAATTCGTTAAAAATCCCTTTATTATTTTTATTTTGTTTTCAGTGAAAGTAAGAGGTTTTGTAATTACTGTTGTAAGTTACTTGAACCCGCAGTACAGTTAGCTGAATCATGTGAACCTGCAGTACAGTTAGCTGAATCTTGTGAACCCGCAGTGCAGTTATCTAAATCTTGTGAACCTGCAGTACAGTTAGCTGAATCTTGTGAACCTGCAGTACAGTCAGCTGAATCATGTACAAAATGTGAGGATGTTAGTTGGTGCTCTGGTAAATGTAAACAACGAGCTCTTAACTCTCATCATAGGTAAACATTCAGAGGCGTAAACTTATGGTTGGTTAAGCGCTGAGCCAAATCAACTTAAATCGATATCCACACCACACATTCTTTTAATGAAGGATTAACGTTCAATTCCTGGGATAATCGGAAGTAGATTGTTTAGAGATAATTTAGAAATTATTCTTAAAAGCAGGGGCTGTTAGCCATGTCAGAGGATTTTAATTAAACCCACAGGAGCTAAGGAGAACCGTTATGAACAGATTTCAGATACAACAGTTGACCTTATTTTTTTCAAACTTGATTTTTATAATTTGTATTTTCAAAAGATAGAATATATAAATAGTTTCTATTGTTTTCGGGTACACTACTTTAAACAAGGATTTGAATTGATTTTAAATCTTTTCTTTAGGTTCGAAAGAAAAATTATTTTTACCATTAAGTGCAATTTACATTAGTCATTAAAGTTTATCATCAATTCAGCACATATCATAACGAATTAAAAAGATTCAGAGGAAGAAGAAAATCCTGCAAAGTTTGTTCAGGTATGAGTGTAGGATACAGTTGACCAGCGTGCTGTTTGTTCAGGTATGAGTGTAGGATACAGTTGACCAGCATGTTGTGTTCAGGTATGAGTGTAGGATACAGTTGACCAGCGTGCTGAAAGAAGAAGCAAAATCTCTTGGAAAACTTTTTCTTGTCTTTAGAATAATTACTCAGAAACCTCTTCAGTTCTTCAGGAAAACTATTAAATAATTTAATCAGAGGTCTACACTTTAAATGTGTAAGATAGCTCTAATCTTCAAAGCTTAAGGTTCTTAAATAAAGTTGGTTGCTCTGGATGCGCTCCAATGTATGAAAAATGTCGTCTGATAATAAAATATGGATATAATCCCCATATGACGTCACTGATTATAGAAGCGAGTGTAACGTTATATGCGGTTTCTATCTATCTAGACAAGAGGCGACATTTTTCGTTCATTGGAGTGCATCCAGAGTAGCCTAACTTATTTAAGAACCTTGCCAAAGCTTGATCTCGATATCCAATGTGGGAACTTTTAAACTTAAGAGATTTGATCCATCAACTACAATTGGTTTAAGGGTCTAATAAGAAGTGACCCTTCATTCATAGAGTGGTATGTCCGATTCACTAAAAGCTGAAATGCTAATTTCTACTATAGAACAATGGACAAATTATCAGAATTAAACGACGATATCTTCCAGATTTTTGATCAGAGAAAGGTTTGAAGGGAATGGCTGTAAATCGGCCATGCACATGAAGGTCATCCGTAATTGCAAGTACAGTCCTTTGAAAGGACATAATTCAATTCTCCGTAATTGCAAGTACAGTCCCTTTGAGAGAACATAATTCAATTCCCAGGGCGACAAAAGACACGATAAACTGCTTTATTCAGGAATTTTAACCTCAGAACTTTTTATTTAAGAGAAGAGACCAATTTTACAATATTTTACTTATTTAATTCAGAACTTCAGACCCTGAATGCTTTTTTATCATTTCTCGATATGTTCATTATACTTACAATGTCTTCATATTTGGTATGAGATATGGCCGACACTGTATGAACTGTAGTGTACAAATACAAGGTTACTTCAAAGAATGATTTCAAAACAGACTGTACAGAATCTATTCAGTCTTCTTTCTCATATTGATTCCCCGCAATTCTTTCCTTTCAAAACCATTTGGTTTAGCATTTTTTAAGGAAGAAAATAATCCAGTCTACAGATAGTCATTTAGGTCGTCCATCGTCATCCCTTAGGGGTAATGTTGGATCATCTCGTAGTTCAAATATAACTTCATTTTTATAGTTTATAATGAAGGTTAAACTATGACCAGTTTCTTGAATATAAACCATCTCGAGGTTCAAATAAGGTAAATAGTGTCCGAATTTAAAGAATTTAAGCCGCGTCTCAAATCCCCAAAAAACAGGTTTCTATTGAGCGCTGGCTTAAATCATGAAAATTGAATACAATTTTAAGTGAATCCAACCATATTTGAGCCGAACCTCAAACTCTTTAAATTCGGCCCATAGAATTTTTAAAAAATCTAATTTTAAAGAAGAAAAATAAAAAGTTTTGTTTGCCTATGTTACCCCCATAATATGTATTTATATAAATATATACGTACATACAAATAAATATATATAAGCGAAGAGCTTTATTATATAGATATATTTACAGAATGATGAAATCTCAAGCTCTTACTCTTCCCTCTTCAACCTTGTCAGACATCAGATCAATTCCATTGATCAGCAGATTGAGTTGGATATAGTAGCGGTCATCATGCTTAGGTAGAGTTGGATATAGTAGCAGTCATCATGCTTAGGTAGAGTTAGATATAGTAGCTGTCATCATGCTTAGGTAGAGTTGTATATAGTAGCGGTCATCATGCTTAGGTAGAGTTGGATATAGTAGCGGTCATCATGCTTAGGTAGAGTTAGATATAGTAGCGGTCATCATGCTTAGGTAGAGTTGGATAGTAGCGGTCTTCATGCTTAGATAGAGTTGGATATAGTAGCGGTCATCATGCTTAGGTAGAGTTAGATATAGTAGCGGTCATCATGCTTAGGTAGATTTGGATAGTAGCGGTCTTCATGCTTAGATAGAGTTGGATATAGTAGCGGTCATCATGCTTAGGTAGAGTTAGATATAGTAGCGGTCATCATGCTTAGGTAGAGTTGGATATAGTAGCGGTCATCATGCTTAGATAGAGTTGGATATAGTAGCGGTCATCATGCTTAGGTAGAGTTAGATATAGTAGGAATACAAAGTATTTTTTACAATATATTTAGTTCTTAAAGGGAAATGACCGGCAATGTATGGTAGTTGAACTAAGAATGTAGTATTTTTTAGGAATCATTTGAAACCTATTAGACGCTTTTACGGTGCATATTTGTTCAGCAAAAGTGCAAATTCAATCTTTAAAATCCTCATAGATTGTTCATTTTTGAGAGCTGACTTTTAGAATCGGGTAAACAAAAATTATTCAATAACGATGACTAAAAATGAAGTGAAAATTTCTACAGTAAACATATTAGTTGTTTAGTAACAGGTTGAGAAAATTTAAACTAACTACATCACCGAAAATAAGTAATCTTATTCTATTATTGGTTTCTGTAATGTCTCATTGTTCACAAACATTTTCTGTAGATTTAAAGAATTAGAAGAAATCTACGAACAAATTCATAAAGAATGAGAAATTCTATAATGATAAAAAATAAATTATTCTAACATTGATTTATTGTGCAAATTTCAATCGAGAAATATGTTCCTAAACATTTAATTAGTGTACTGTAGATTTTTTTTATATTATTTGTCGTTTCTATTAAATAATTAAAAGAAAAATCGATTCTCAAAACGTTAACACCCAAATGGATGAGTTTGAACGTCGACTGTGCGCTCAAACTTAGTAATTGTACATCATTAAAACGTTTTTTAAATGTCCTAAATGAATCTTAAAAAATTTCTCCGGTCACTTCCTTTAAGCAGTTCTAATACACTGGAAATTTTAACATAAACTTATCTATCTCCTTAGTTCTACTTCCATTGATACGAACTAACCTAGAATGCTTCGAATGTCTGGTTACTTCGGATCTAATAGTTCGGATGAATCAATTGATGAAACTTTCTCTTCGGATGAAATATTGATAGGTAAAGGGTTGAACTGATGGTAAAGAGAGTGCGAACCCTGAGAACTGCACGAGAAATGCATTTCTGATTTTAACTGTGAGTTCTGAATGCGCGTTAGTCAATAAAGAATTGCAAAATTCATAGAAACTAACTGGAAGAGAGGGGGTTACAGTTTTAGATGGGCGGATTTTTGGTAACTAATAATTTGGTAACCAACATTTTGGTAAATAACAATTTGGTAACTAATAATTTGGTAACTTAACAATTTGGTAACTCAACAGTTTGGTAACTAACAATTTGGTAACCAACAATTTGGTAACTTGACAATTTGGTAACCAGAAAATTTGGTAACCAACAATATGGTAACCTGACAATTTGGTATTTTGACAATTTGATAACCTGACAATTTGGCATAGAGAATAGAATATATAGACAGGAATTTAATGGAAAAAAGTGTAAAACGGCCATTTTGTTGTACTGTTTCCATACTGCAGGTGTACTTCACATATTTATGCTATATAACCTGTTGGGCCCTGGAATATCATTTTATAGAAAATCTAAAATCATTGTTAAAAGAAAACCAAATTATGAAATAGGCTGGTTTCATAATTGACCAATGATCATTTCACATAGACTCTATGCCTTCCACTTTACAAACGATGATTTTCCGTTATAACTATAAATCAAATGATGTTTTTATTCACCTAATTCATTATAAAGTTTATTTAACAGTTGTTGACTGTCTTTTTTTTAAATTGACACCAAAAAGAATCCTTATTATTCCCATTTTCACCAAATCTTCTGATGTAATAATTACTATAATTAACAATACAACATATTTAACGATTGATTACTAATAATTGTTGCGCAAGTAAGTTTTGAATAACTTGAATTTATAAAAATGCACTATTGCAGGAAACCTGATTGAAGATCTAGTTCGTATTGTGAATGTGAACACACATCCTGTTCACCAAGAAGAAGAACAGGTGAACGCAGCAGGCTGTTTTTTTTTTTGGGGGGGGGGAGGGGAAGGAATGAGATCGATGAGGAGAAGGGTGGCCGAATACACTTGTCTATAATAGCGGCTTTTTATTCTCGTCTTGTAGCTCCTGAATGTACTTGTCTAGAAGCTGTTGTAACCGTGTCTAATA
Source organism: Eurytemora carolleeae (assembly GCF_000591075.1). NCBI lineage: Eukaryota > Metazoa > Arthropoda > Copepoda > Calanoida > Temoridae > Eurytemora > Eurytemora carolleeae. The sequence continues at coordinate 46,921 of NW_019396849.1, read as the reverse complement.
TCTGCTTTATATACATGTCTAGCGACAGCTTTAACCATCGTAATCCTAGGAAACCATAGCAGCTGCTGTATAGCCATGACTAGCGGGAGCTTGAACCATTGTAATCCTAGGAAACCATAGCAGCTGCTGTATATCCATGTCTAGCTGCAAGCTTGAACCATTCTTGTAATCCTAATCTTGTGAGGGTGAGCGCTGGATCATCAATTATTGTTGTAGCAGCCAGGGATATTGAAAAAGGTAAAGATTTAGTCATAATTGACAAAATGTCACTTTCTATCCAAACCAACATTTTTTAATCATAAGTTTGAAGACTTGAAATTATGCTAGGCGCGCGTACAATACACGATTATCTACAAAACGAAATAAGACTTTAATGACCACCTAAACATATATTCTGATCTTAAAGCTTAATTTTTAAACTTTATAGATTAATCTCAGCAGCCTATTCCTTTAAGATTCAGATTAACCCATTGTACAATATTACCCACAAAGAACAAGACTATTGTGAAAACCTAAGATTCTTTAAACGATTTAAAGGTTGAAGTTGGTCCTTGCATAAAACACAATGTATATTATTTTATCTGTGTATCAAATGTGGCAAACTATGAATTCTAAATAAAGCTGTGTAGTGTGTATGAACCTGGAGTGTAAGAAAAACATTAGACTAAAATCTGTAAATCTGTATGCAGAAGACTCGATTCAAACCAAACAATCAGCTGATTTCAGGGGCTGAGTTGACGGACATGTACACTGTACACTGGACGGAATATGATACGGTCACCAGACAGGAATATTTACAGGTTTATAGATAAATCATAGATTAATAACAATACAGATAGAACATTGGATGTCGTCTTTTTAAAATTTAGGGGGTTTTTCGCTTACAATAACCCTGAGGCAGAAGCCCTCAGGAGTTTCGCGCATGAATTACAAGACAGAAATTGAGCCTGTTCTAACTACTTTGGGCTTCTGCATCAGTGTTATTGTGAATGAAAAACCTCTAAATCTTGAAAAGACAACATCTAGTGTTCTATCTGCGCTGTTATTAATCTATGGATAAATAAACTAAAAATGAAAGTAATTCTTGTTTTAAACTTGTTTTAAACTTAGATTAGCTAATTGGACACTTTGGCAGATTTATCTGATAGCTGAGTAACTTTAAACTTTATTTATAGGTGTTCATTAACACTTACAGGGATTGTGATCTTCACTATAGAAGTCCTGATTGCGAGATGGACAGTTTCGATAAAATAATAATAAATCAATAAATATAACATTTTTTCATTAGACCAAAGGTCATCTTGTCAGAAAATGGTGAATTTAAGTTTGAAAAAATAAGATTGAAAGCACTCTTAGTAATAAAGTAAACATGGAAACTTTATCATGTATATAAATCCTCTCTCATTGCCGACTAATTTATGGCCACAAGTGTATAAAAGTGTTGCATATTTAAAAATTAAACAATTTTGCTTTTAATTGATAGATTTTATAGTTTGAGCCCAATTCTTGATCTCAAAAAGCGTGGGATAAAAGTGACATCCTCTTTCCAACCTACATGGCATTTAAATATAAATCTGATCTGCACTAGTAGTCATAAAATATCCAACTAATAATGGGATTTGATTAATGTGGTCCGACTGTTTGAAATATTTGAAACTAATCGAGATCTGAGTAAAACTGTTCTAATGAAATTGAACTTATTAAAATTCCTCATATTAAACTACAGTGAGAACCAGAAATCTATGGAATAGAGGGACGACATCTAAGACTGAATGTAAAAGTGTTTGCTTTCTAACAATTTCTAAAACATTTTATTTTTGCTTAGATGTCGTCTTCATATTCCAGAGTTTTCTTATTCTTACTGTAAGTTTAATTATGAAAGATCGAAAACGATTAAACTGATAATGTTTTCATTAACTTTCCATGTTGTATTAGAAACCATTATACGCATCAATTGTAAAGAAAATTTTTGTCAAAATTTTAGAAAAATTTTCACTTTACGTGCAACTGTGAGGCCTGTGTGGAGGGCTGGGATCCTTTGGAGGAATCAGAATTCGACTCAACCTTAAACCAGGAAAATGGGGTTATTTAATATTATTAACTGAAAATATAAGCAAGTTTTTATACTTCTTAAAAATTTCAACATGTAAATTTTTAGCCTGTCATATTCCAACTTAAAGATTGATTATTTTCCATTGAGGTTTAAACTTGAAACAAGTGAGTCAAGAAGAAAATAATCGCAATATAGCTTTTTAACTGAAAGCTCTAGAGTATAGAGCTACCAAAATTTATAATCAAGAAAAAAAAGGTAAAATCAAGGTCCAAAGCGACACATTACAATCGACCCTGTCTTAAAAATTGATGCAACAAAGAAGCCATGGACCTTTGTGTGCGAGAAACCAATATCAAGGAGTTAAATTTTAAAGCTAATTTCTTATTATAAACTCCTTGTTTGCAGAACACTGATCCCGTTGAGAGAACAGGAGGTTTAGCGAACAGATTACAAGATGTTGAGAGAACAGGAGGTATGGAAAACAGATTACAAGATGTTGAGAGAACAGGAGGTATGGAGAACAGATTACAAGATGTTGAGAGAACAGGAGGTATAGAGAACAGATTACAAGATTTCTATCTACGGTCTAGAACAGAATCAATCCTAATCAAAATTGTTTCCAAGTTATTATCGTAAAATTACTTTTATTGCGTCAGCCGCGTAAATATACATCTTTAAAATTAATTTTACATTGTTTTACCGTTAGAGCTGTGGAATACGAATACGACTGTTAGACTCAAGATATGATGTTAAATAGTCCAATAAACATGAAACAATGGATTTGTTCTTTACAGACCCATTTATTTTAACAAGTTAATTTGCATGCTAGTGGTAAAACCATTTGCTTAAAAACTACATCAAATACACAAAAATTGTTAAGATGTCGTCTTCCTATTTTACAGTTTTATGGGTCTTACTGTCAAGACCAAATAGTCTCAGTTATCTATAAAAAGAGCAACGAAAAATTTTTCAGTTGACACATTTTCAATCACATAGAATTTACATATCACATAGTTGTACCTTAGTTAGTCACGCTATTCTATGTTAACGTAACTAAGGGGAAAATATAGATGAGATCATCAAATAGCAAAACTCTCAAAAATGAAAAAAAAATCCAAAAAATCTAACACACTTTTAAATTTGGTATTGTTTTTTAAAATGTTTTAAATTTCTTCTTCTCACGATAAAGAAGGTTAAAAACCTTTATTCTTTGCTGTCTTTTTTCTTTCTTTCAGCTCTTTGCTTCCCTTAACAGAGATTTGTTTTAAAACTAGAAACTTTTGACGCTCCGTCCCTTCTTATTATATTATCTCGACTCTCTCTACATAAAAAATATACTCTAAAAGCTATGCTGTACAGTGATATCTATAAAACTGTTGAGTAGGAAGACGAGAAACATTGTTACAGTGAAAAACAGGCTTATTCCGTTGAACAAATTGACTTTTGAACTACTTTGGTCAACATCCAATACACATAAGAGTGCTGTGAATATCGTCTTCTTTTTCAACAGTTTTTGGGTCTTAGCGTAAGTAACATGTGTTGGAAAGATAATTATAAAGGGATTTTCGATTTTCCAAGAGTAATTTACCGTCGCGCGAGTCATTATCTTTGAGTCTTTTATGTCGTGAGTTATATAAAAGTCAGTTTTGCTTTAGCCATTTCTAATAAGAGTTGTTATGCTATATTCAATATTCATTAAAGCTAGAGTAACATTACTTGTCAAAATGTACGTTATAAGAAGAATCTGGGTAAAGTTAAAGACAAATTTCAACTAGCGGAAAGGTTGTAAATATAAATTCGAGGTTTTCATGATAAACCAATCTATTCTAGAGAAGACGACCTATCCTATTCATTTTATCAATAAATTTCAAAGCTTAGTAGGATACACAGTACTTCCAAAATTCTAACGTTTTTTTTACATTACATTTTTAATATTCTTCTCAAAAACACTTTCTTTTATCATGTTACGTGGGCGGTAATTTGGTTTAAAAATCTTACTTTTTCTAAATTTATCCAATTTCATCTATTTTCGCTTTTCTTACAAAATTTGCAAGTTCGGCTTTCATTTCTAGAACTGATTTCTCCACAACCTTAACAAAGGGTTTAAAGGTAAACGAAATTTCAAGTGAATCTATGCAAAGATGGCAATGCCCGATTTACAACTTGAACGCTTTGTTTGATCCGAAAATCTAAGAATTAGATATCAATGTTTTTTGTTTGTTTAAATTGTTTTTTTTTTCATTTGCGGTTTCTCTGCGAAAGTGACTTGCGCAATTCTTGCTTGTATGAAGCAATAGAAAACTCACAGAAATAAACACTTTTTTAGTCAGAAAAACAACGGTGTCTTCCACATTTTTGATCAGATCAGGGTTTCAAGGGTACCGTTGTGAATCGGCCATTGCCAACTTTGGACGGAGGCTCAACTGAGATTACGTTTACAACCCCTTTAAGAATTTTTATCATTAAATATTTATCATGTTTAAATATGATTATTTTGAAAGGCAAATAAAGATGTCTTTTACACTAGCTGGCCTTTTTATCCTGGATTAATTGTTTCCTCACAAAGAATAACTATTGTTCAAATATGTTCCACGATTGCAAAAATACATAAAATGACTGCTAAAAAGAGAAACCACAGTTGAAAATAAGATAATAAAAGGTGTCCCACGAAACAATACAGTTGAGAGACGACTAGAAGGTCGTCTTTGATATTTGAAATAATTTGTGGCATTTATTTGTCTACCTACTTTTTTGCTAGCAACAATAAATACAAAATAACGCTAGTACAAAGTGTAGTCTGCCTTTTTTAGTGCTGTCCATATTACCGGAGATGTATTTAATATTAAAGACGACCATCAAGGCGTCTATCAAATGTCATGTTCCGTGGGACACTCTATAGCCTCAAATGATTAAGAAAGTACAGCTTTCGAAAATAATTACCCTGTAAGAACTAAATTAGTAAAATTACCTGGTTAATCTTCTGTCTCCCTGCCTTCTGATTTCTCAATGCTGAATCTGTTTCATTTGTATTCTTTAGTAAACTTACTTCATCATGTCCCAGCTTCTGAAGTAGTAATTTTTTTGAGACTTCAGAGACTTTATTAAGTTTTTTTTCTTACATTATTGGTTCCCTGTGACTGTAAGTATGTTCCGTTAATTGCAAAATTATTTATTTAAATCTAGTTCTATTTCTAAAAGGGTATTTTTCAAAATGTTCACTTAGGGTGAGATACAGTAAACCCCATATTAAAGAGAACAACGGGAGAATTTGTAAAATATCGCCTTGAAATTATCTAGTGATTAAAGCCGCAAAACGTTATGCAAACCAGGGGAAAATGAAGCTGTCTTGTATCATTCCAAGCGGTCAAAGGTTTCTGCTCTCAGTTTCCCTAACAACCATAGGAATTGAGAGATGACTTGAATATCGTCTTTGATTTCCGAAAATAGATAAATGACATAAAGTGCATTAAAAAAAGATTGAACGTCTAATGAGCAAAATGTGGTCTACCTTCTTTGTATCTTTTAAATTGACGGAGATATTAAACATTTGAACAGTTTTGTTAATTTTTAATTAACTGGAATCTGGACAAATTTTCTGATTTCTCCGTCAATTTTGAAAGTGAAAAAAAGGTAGACGACATTTTGGATATCCCGAGACAAGTAGTTTTCGATGTTAAATGTTTTAACGTGATACAGAATAATATTCACGAAATAATCCCGCTTGGAACAAAGACGAAATAGAAGTTGTCATTTAATTCCCATGTTTATTGGGACACCCTGTATATGTGAAATTTACTAGAACACAATAAAATTTTTTTTTTTGTTTAAAGTCAAGATTTTTTTCAACTAAAATTGATCAATTATCCAATATCTTTATAAAATAATGCGCTAATAGGGACACAGAATATCAACGGAATTTGATAATAAATAAGCTTGGACTTATGTGTAATATAATATAGACTTGAAAAGAATTTAGTGTTAAAAAGCCAAGATTGAGTGGAATAACAAAGCATGGTTGCACACAAACTATATTTACATTATAATGATACAGTTAGTATTGGACCAACTAACGTTGATCTAAATACACATGACTTTCGCCTGGGGCGAATATATTTCCATTTGACTCTTCTAATCAGATGCTTCGTGCTAACTGCCAAGTCTTGGGGGATCCCAGGGATAAGATGACCGACGATACTGCTTTCTTTGCCGGAAGGATAAATGCCGTTTCACTCCTTTCTCCAGCATCTACCGTACCCTAGCTTCACTTTAAACGGGACCAATTTAATATCTCCAGATGAGAAAGGGGGTTTAATAACCTTGTCGGCCTAGTCTGTTACGTATTTTAGGCTGCAAACATACTCGGGGTTCAATACCATTTTGGACTGAATCTGGATTGTTTGGCTTTATTCTTGGATTGCATTTGTTAGGCATTATTTCTCCAACTGGGAGCAATGAACTTATACAATGCTATATACACATAGGGGAAACCTTGGCTGGGTTCACAATACTGTAGGTTTGCTTTATCCTTAAAAACAGAACCAGAGAAAATAAAATAAAAAATATTTAAGACAAAAGTCTTGAATATAGTTAACCTGTCCTGGTCCTTCTATAAGCTGATCAATACCTTCCCCATCCTCCAAGACAAGGTTATCTGCTCGTTTTCGTGCATACTTTGCCTTATAGAAGTGTTATTAATTTCCGCTAATCGAGATTCGCCAGATATTGTTATGGTTAAATTTTCATTAGTGGAGGTATGAGGCAGTTAAAACTTTAATTTTATTTCGTTTTTGGACTGAAGAACAAGTTTGTTAATTGCATGGGGTTCCCAATTGTATTATGTTGAAATTTTAGTTTTAAAACTTAATTTTTGCATACAATTGTTTTTTGTGATGTTTTCAAATGTAAAATGTTAATATTTTGCAATGATTCGTATCTTCAAGTGTGTAACACAATATTAAACAAATTACCTTTGGTGCATTGACTGCCACTAAATTATTAATTATTCCACTATCGGGGAAATTTTGATGTAAAGGAATGTTCACGAATTCTTCCTCGGTCTTCGTTAACACTTCATTCAGATCTTTATTCTTCTGTTCATCATCAGATATGAACACTTCATCATTATACTCCTCATTGATTTCCTTGTATTCCTAAACATTGATTTCTTTATATTCCTAAACATTGATTTCCTTGTGTTCCTTAACATTGATTTCCTTGTATTCCTAAGCATTGATTTCCTTGTATTCAATTTTCTTGCATTCCTAAACTTCAATTTCCTCTGGATACTAAATTATGATTTTTAAGTTTTGTAGTTCTATTTTTAAATTACAGGGTAACCGACATGAGACTGCAATTAAGACCTGTAACTCTTTCAATATAACAATCCAAGGGGTTTCTTTCATTTAAAATTCGGTGATGGTGATGGACCAAACCTCTGTAGATTAAAAAAGTAGATAAATATAAATGACATTTTCAATGATTTGGCTAAAAAAAAGTTTACATCGGTTGGGAACTATGAATTTAAAAAAGAAGGCTATTTAGATTCAACACAGTGTCTGAAGTTTCATCTTTGTTCTCTCCGTACAAGACCTTGTATGAGTTCTTCTTTGAGTGAAGTATTCTATCCGCGCTCTCATACTTGTCCAGCTTCAAGTCCAAGGAGTCCACATTGTCATCCTCTTGTAGCCTAGAAAGTAGAGAAATAGGGAAAAGGTTTGTCGTCTTTTTGCAAATTATCAAATATATAAGTTGATTTTTATACTACATTCGCCCCCTATAGATAATTTGGTGTTATATACTGTTTTGCCGCATCTGTAGTCTGTATCAGTGAATACTCGTACATACTGTACAACTGTATCTGCGCTGAAGAGTCAGTCCGCTAACTACTTCAAAAGATTAGAAGGTTTCAGTGATGTCGCTGGTCACTATTCAGTTAAGACATATGAGAGGCATTAACCGCACAACTGGACAGTGCACAAACTATGTAGAGATGAATGTGCCCGGGCAACGCCGGTCAAGTGGGGTGTGCTTTGACCGTGAGTGTTGTTTCTAGATAAAGGCCGCTTGTTTACTGTTTAACTTTACAGCGAAGAAGACTCCTGAAGTCCAAGGTTAAAGAGACAAGCCATATTAACCAAGAAGTATTTATGTTAATTAACCTGAGCTGAACACCCCCTTTTTTATTTTTAGTTGTATGAACATCCCGAACTACTGCAGGAATATAGTTGGATACTATAGAATATAAGAGGAATAAGATAATTCATAATACTAAGATATTTACTTGGATATGGGGGGGGGGAATATATCAAAGGATTAAAAAATCTAATTTTAAAATCAAATAAAGGGGCAAGAATAATTTGTCCAGGTAGGGTGACGCCCCCCCCCCCTTTAATCCACTTTTGAATACAACCATTAATTACCAAATTAGGAGCAGTTGGAAAAGTAAATCGAAATGAAATATGTCCTTGTTTCGTTACTTTTTTGCTTCTAAACCCCTGGCTTAAAGGTTGACTGTCGCGCGTCCTAGTTTCAAGTTCGCTATCGAAGCGATTCACTTTGGTGCAAAGAGTCTGAAAACCATTTTGTCTTTTATACTATAATCATTAATTCAATATCACATAAAGAAATAATCTTAAAGAAAATGCAAGAGTAATTTCAAGAAGGCCATACCCGACTATAAGACGATACATTTGAAACCAGTTTATATGATCAATAATGTGGAATTTGTCGGTTTTCCAGGCTTAAAAGTATTCAATTCTGATAATTCATTAAAGTTTCCCTGCAGTTGAAATGTGCAAGTCACTTTTTGTAAAGAACCCACAATTGAAAATAACAAGTTTTCAAAATTACAACAAAATTAAGATCTAATTACTATTTGATAAGATAAAGTTTTTCAGGGTATCGTTGTGAATTGGGCCTTGCCAACTTTGCATGGAGGGTCAGTTGAAACTACGCGTACAGTCCCTTTAGTTTTAAATATGATACGCAGTCAGCCACTTTAGTTTTAAATATGACCAATGACCATGCAAAGTCTAAAAAGCGATGTAAGGGTTAACTGTATCCGTAACTATCCTAAAATGAATATTTTCCAGATTCCAAAAAAAACCACTACAGTCAGAATATTTTTCAGCCTAGAATTAAACATACAGCTGGTTGCTCACAAAGAATGAGACTGTAAACTCGACTTAAAGGGACAGACCGGCTATGTAAGGTAGTTAAACTGAGTATGCAGTGTTGTGGACAAATTCTTTAGGATTCATTTGAGACATATGAAACGTTTCCACGATGTATAATTACTGAGTTTGAGTGCAAAATCATGGATTTGGGTGGGTACATTTTCAGAATCGGTTCTTTAAATTATTAAATAACGACGACGAAAAATAAAGAAAAATTAAACAGTAAACTGGTGCTATTTCATTTGAACTACTGCCGTTTGAACTATGGCTCATTTGAACTATTGTTCATTTCAACTACTGCACGTGGGACCACGTGAGTAGTTGAAATGAACAATAGTTCAAACGAGTAAATATATTACTCACCAGAGAAAATAAAATAAAAAATATTTAAGACAAAAGTCTTGAATATGTTGGTTAAGCGCTGAG
>NW_019396849.1:11465-37164 GCF_000591075.1 Eurytemora carolleeae | reverse complement strand
AACTCAATAATTAACACGGAGATGCATTATTTTAGTCTAACCGATATCTTGCAACTGTTTAACAACTCAATAATTAACACGGAGATGCATTATTTTAGTCTAACCGATATCTTGGAACTGTTTAAAACTCAATAATTAACACGGAGATGCATTATTTTAGTCTAACCGATATCTTGCAACTGTTTAACTCAACCGGCAGTAGTTCAAATGCGGATCCACCAGATTGCTGCAAATTCTTCAAATGTCGTCTTTTCAATAAAAATTCCAAAAAATCTTTCTGAATAATTAGAGATTATAGAAACTAATGATTGAATATGATTACATTTTAGATGATAAGATTAATTTCTATTTTCTTAACCTGTTTCTAAACAACTAATTAGGTCACTGGAGAATTTTGTTTACATTTTTGTCGTCGTTATTTACTAATTTAAAAAAAAAACAATTCTGAAAACGTATCCACCCAAAAGTACGATTTTGAACGTCGACTTTGCGCTCAAACTCAGGATTTACAAATCTTTTTACAAATTAATCCCAAAGATTTTGTCCACAATTCACTGCATACTCAACTACCTTACATAGCCGGTCTGCCCCTTTAAAACTCCTAAGATATGACGATCCTAAGGTTAAATTCAGTGTTCTGTCTTGAACATGTCCCGACTATTCAATGATTTGGCAAAGAAACAAGTTTACGTAGCCAGGAATCATGAATATAAGGAAATAGACAGTATAAATTCAGTACAGCGGTCTCTGAAGTCTCATTATTTAAGGGTAACCCTGTATCAAATTTATACAACAAAATTTACAACAAAAATACAGATTTTTTTGGATTAATAAAGCTCAACGAAAACATATGCAAAGTAAAAAAAAAAAAAAATTTTTTTTTTTAATTTTAGAAAAATTCACCTGAGACGCATTTTGATCAGCTTCACTAAGTCGTCCAATCTCATCATTTCAACATTTTATTTTAGTCTAACCGATATCTTGGAACTGTTTAAAACTCAATAATTAACACGGAGATGCATTATTTTTTAATAAACTCTTGTATAAAACGAAAAATATTAACGTTGTGGGTTGTAAAAGATGAACTACTTGATATATCCGTATCCAGGTGCACACCAGGTGTACACTCCAGTAGGCTAAATATACCGGAGATTAGTTTTATTATTAACTAGCTGAAGTAACCGGTGCGGTGTTGCCCGTGGAATTAAAAAAGGGTCCGCTCAGAAAATATCGCCAATTTGGTCAGCTAGGTTAACTTATTACTAAATATACATGAGGGAAAAGCTTTATTATATTGACTAGCCTGGGAACTGGTATTTATACTTTCACCTTGAAATTCAACCCACTCCACCTAGAATTCTCCCAAAGCTTCTGCTTCTCAATCAAATTATGAGGCATATCTGTTAAGCCGATAATGAAGTATGATCAGAAATCCAAACAAAAAGACATTGATTACTACTTTATAGTATAGTTAACTACTTAAATATAGTTTGGAACGTACACAAGTTTTGCCTAAACTTTTAGCCGAATCATCATTGAACAAAACTAAGTTCAATTTACTGTTATCTCCACACAGTCCTTTTTATTAAAAAAGCAACCGATATCTTGGAACTTGTTTAAAACTCAATAATTAACACGGAGATGCATTATTTTAGTCTGAAAAAATATTCAATACTTAGTGTCACCCCCAGCTTAAGGTACAATACCAAGCAAGAACATGGCCGAGTGAGTACTAGATAAGTAGTCTATATTTCAGATCAATTTAATTACAAATATTTTCAAATATATGAATATCACATGCCCTGTAAAATATAAATAATATCACATTATTGTTACAAAATACATTGTAAACAAAAATGAAATGGAATGTTTTGTTATTGAAAGGGACTGTCGTCGAAATTTCAAGTGAACCTCCATTTAAAAAAAAGTGTCATCACTGATTTACATCAGAGCTGGGAACTTTAGAATGGTGGATAGAGATCAATGCTTGATCTTTATCTCGAGACTAACCTAATCTTGTAACTTTTCAACCAATCAGAGTCGCGTATCAGAAGATAGAAACTTTGCGCGCCAAATAAGATTAAGATACAGATACGGGAGGGACTCTCTAATTTTGAAAAACCGGGTTTTGATTTTTCTGTACTATATGCAAAAAAGTGGATTAAGCAAAAATTTAAAAATGTCCACATTGGATATTTGAATTAAGAAGTTGGGATTAAAGGTATCTGTTTCTAAAGTTCCCAGCTCAGTACACGTGAAACCTTCATCTAATAAAAAATGTGGAAGATATTCGAATTTTTCTGAATTGAAAGCTTTGAAGAGTTTAGTTTTGACAATTATTTTTTACATAGAATTTAGTTAAAAATAACCAAGTTTTGAAAGAAGTAAACATTTAAACAAAACATCACATGGTACCGTTGTAAATTGGACACTTTACACATGGAATTAACGACTTAAGTCCCTTTATGTATATTTCGTAGTTGGAATGATTGTGTAAAGTTATAAATAACTTATTTTGAAACTTTTTTGTTATTCCATTGAACACAATATGAAAATACATTTGCATGAACTGATGTTATGATTTATTACAAGATTTTACGTTTAATTGCAACCCAGGACATAATTGTTTAAAAAATAAAAAAAATAAAAAATTTTTATAAAAACAAATTCTTGTTAAATTATTTAAGTTTTTTTTTAAATGGGAAATTATTTTTGAAAAGTTTTTTAAATCCTTTAGAAACGCGTTCTGAAAATTCGATGTACCCTATATTCAGCTTTGATTGATAGTCATTGATATAACTAGATATACATTGGTTGCAGCCTTATCAGGGGAATACAAAATCAATTATAAAATTGTGAAATAATAAAGAAAGTAAAAATTTTATAAATTGTTGCAGGCACTCCTTTAAAAAGCTTTGATTTTATATGAATTTTAATACAAAAAAATGTGAAAAATACATTGAATAAATAGTATAAATTGTTGCAGGCACTTTTTGGAAAAGCTTCGGTTTATCAATGTATATATTGTACAGTGAACAGCGTACACATTCATTTCTAAGTATAAAGGAAAAATATTACATTCTAATATTTATATATAAATAAATGTATTTTAATGTTATTTTCTTAGTTTTGGATGATATGACAATAAACATTTTAAAAAAGGAAAAAGGTTACTAACAATAATTAACGACACCCCTCATATTTGTACACTGTACAGGGAGACCCATAAAACTGTGGAATAGGAAGACGACTGTTCGACCCAATTTATAATTTTAAATGGTACAATAAACATGAAACCGATCAATTGTGTACATAAGTTCTTTTCAATTAAAACGTTAAGTTTTCAGCTAATGGTGAAACTTTTTGCTTTAAAACAACATAAATACACAAACATAATATTGCTTAAATATCGTCTTCATATACCACAGTTTTCTGGGTCTAACTGTGAACAATTTGAATTTCTAAGGGTTTACTTATGTATTAGAAAGATATGATTGATTACAGATAAATCACTAAGATCAGATCAAAGTCCACTATATAAATCACTAAGACATGAATTTTTAGATTTCATCTCCTTACTTAGCGGGTTTCCAGATATATCTCCTGGATAAAATATCTAGAAAACTGTGGAATTAGTTGGACTCTAGTTATAATTTGAATAGTCCAGTGAACAGCTGTGGTTTGTGCAGTGTACACAGACCCATTTCACTTAAGGTGGTTTTCAAGCTACTGACATCAGACTGATTAAATGTCGTCTTCTTATTCTAAGGTTGTATGATTCCCCCCTGTATGAGATAAATCTCTGAAGTGCCTAGATATATCTCCAAAGGTCGCAGATATCTCTAAAATTCCAAGATATATCTCTAAGATATAACTGAGTTGAAGCACTTGAGGATTGCATCTCTAGCGTATGGAATATAGGAGATAGAATACCACGTCATCGCCAAATACTAAACACAAATTATTATTCTTCAAACGAACAAAATTTTAGGTTAAAGGACTGTTAACGTAATTTTCAGTGACCCTACGTGCAAAAATAAAAAAGCCCGATTCACAATGGTACCCTTAAAAGGTGTGAATTAGATATCCATGTTTACAATTTTAAAAACTGATGTTTTCATTTGCCATTTTCTAGCATTTCTACTAGAGGAGAAACATTTGCCATTCTCTAGCATTTCTACTAGAGGAGAAACATTTGCCATTCTCTAGCATTTCTACTAGAGGAGAAACATTTGCCATTCTCTAGCATTTCTACTAGAGGAGAAACATTTGCCATTCTCTAGCATTTCTACTAGAGGAGAAACATAAACCTAGAAAATATAAATGACAATTTATCTTCCATATGATTGATCACTGATCAGGTTTCATGGATCGGTAGTGGATCAGGCATTGCCATAATTAAATAGAGGGTCACTTAAATCATGTTTACAGTTCCTTGAACACAAATCCAATCCAATCCAATCCAATCCAATCAAATCCAATCCAATCCAATCCAAATTCATAATTATCAAAAATCACAATAATAGGTTATCAGTAGCACAAATTAAATCAAATACCATTCGCCTTAATAAAAATAATAAATAAAAGGTAGGTTAGTACAAATCAATTTAGATACAAATTATTATTCATCAAACAAGCAAAATAATAGAGATTAGCACAAATCTAATCAAATTCAAATTCGTATTCATCAAACAAGCAAAATAATAGGAAATAGCACAAATCTAATCAAATTCAAATTAGTATTCATCAAACAAGCAAAATAATAGGAACTAGTACAAATCAAATTAAATTTAAATTAGTATTCATCAAACAAGCAGAATAATAGGAATTAGCACAAATCTAATAAAATTCAAATTATTATTCATCAAACAAGCAAAATAATAGGAATTAGCACAAATCTAATTAAATTTAAATTAGTATTCATCAAACAAGCAAAATAATAGGAATTAGCAAAAATCTAATTAAATTTAAATTAGTATTCATCAAACAAGCAGAATAATATATTATCACAAATTAAATTAAAATTAGTTTTCATCAAACAAGCAAAATTATAGATTAGCACAAGCCAAATCAAATCGAACCTGTAGAACAACAAAGAAGAGCGCCAGTATCTTCTTATCCCACCAAAATACAGAGCATAGAGTCAAGACCAGGGATAGAATCATCACAACCGTAGCGATCACACGAGTCTTCGCGAACATCTTCTGAATCTGCGCTACGGGTCCCATCAAGAACAATGTACTGGAAAAATATCAAAATCAACCTGAGTAAATAAAGAATAAAATTTACAAAAGATATTGTGAACATGTGAAATTTAGTTTCAGAGTACCATATGCACTTTCGGCCTTTTCTCGTGATCTTTAAAACAAAGCCACAAGTTGCTTTCTAAAAAATTTATGACCGCACCTCTAAGAGATTCTATAGAATTTCTAATTAAAATCCAGTGAACAAGTTCTTGAAAAATCTACTAACCTTGCTATAGATGTTATATTTCCAAAAGAATAAAGAACTCCGAATATCTTAATACTTCCTCCCAAGGCAAATGTTACAGTACCAATCACAGACAGAAGGATGCCTTAGAACGCAATAATTAAGGTTTACAAGGATCCAGTGTAGAAACGGTTGAAGGTAAACTTTTTCGAAAATTCCTGTTAACAGTTTATAGCAGCTCAATTTTAAATTCGTTTCTTGGAAAATTGCTTCAAGGGGGAAGGGATGATTTAAAAAAAGTACACAAAAGTTTAAAGGTTATACACGCCAATTAAAATTCTTTCAGTAGCCAAGGACAGAATTTTAATTACTTAAGCTATGTCGCCGAGCAGCATACTTCCGGTTCAAATTTGAACCACTGCACCGGAAGGATTTGAACCGGTGATATAAAATTGAACCGGCTGTTTGATGAATTTGAGCTAAATCGGTGATACAAACTTGAACTGGTTGTAGGGAGGTCAAATTCATTAAATTCCGTCCAAAGTCTATTTTTATTTTAAATGATTTTAATTTCTTCGAAAACAGAATTTTAAATTTCCATTTGACAACTGAATAATTATGTTTACCTATAAGAAAACAAATGCAGAATCCTTTAACTCTTGTACTCCAAGATAATGTGGACACGTCTATAGCCTTAAAATATATTTTTTTAGTTGTATTGACATTAAATATCGATCTTAATACTTTTCAGTGTAAACACAGCAATTCTAGAAATGCTTTAACTCAGAATTGCCAATTGATTATAGATCTACATTCGTAGTCAGCCCTAGAATTAAAATTTATCATCGGCCTGTAGACGGGTGAATACTATACATATACATCCTAGCTCTAATTTGAATTAAGAAACTAGTAAGTTTAGGATCAAAAGACTCAGAATTGCTTCTGGAAAATTTAAAAAAAAGGTCCAGTGCTTTCTGGATATGGATCCGCAAATGCGGTTCCCCAAATCCGGAACCGTATATAAACCAAAAACTCCTTGATCAACTTTTTGCTCTTAAACACAAATCTCTACTGTTAAACGAGATTATTCAAAACTGTTTAACTTCTGACCGGTCCATTAAGTTTTCGAGAAATATTCGCAAAAAATAATTATTTTTGAACATTTTTCATTTGTTTAAAAAAACTAGTATGAATATACTTTGAAGTAACATACATGATTTGGATCCGGATCCACATCTTACTAAATTCTAAAAAATAAGAGCGGTCAAAAAATTAATTAGATCAACATTATTTCAGTTGTATCGATCCTCCGACACAGATAGAGTCAAAGTAGATCAAATTAACCCAAGCTCTTAGCTCATATCTCAGAAGCTAGGTTCTCCGGAATGCAAATCTCTCATACCTCCTCTCTACCTGAGCAACTAATCCTTCATCCCTCCTCCCTACCTGAGCTACTAATCCTTCATCCCTCCTCCCTACCTGAGCTACTAATCCTTTATCCCTCCTTCTTACCTGAGCTACTAATCCTTCATCCCTCATCCCTACCTGAGCTACGAATCTAATCCTTTATCCCTCCTCCTCCCTACCTGTGCTACGAATCCCTTCTCCTCATCCTCTGCTTCATCCCGTCCCGTCAAAGCTTTCTTCAGTTTATCCATTTTATCTGAAAAAATGTAAAAAAAATATCACAGCCATTCGATAAATTCCAACTCAACTAACGATACTTCCTCATTACGAATTAGATTATTTCAGCTGGATATAGGTTTAACAAACTTAGCCTGAATCCAAACTCTGTACATCTTCAACTTTTTGCCTCGATTCACCTAGAAATAATTATGTCAAGATCTTATTGAATCAGATACTGAGATACAAGATATTAAGCTTTTTTAAGTTTTTATTTAATTGATAATATCACACTTTTGATAATAGTCTCCCAAAACTATATTTTAAACATTAACAATCAACACAGTTGGGAGTAGTGGAATACAGTCTAAAAATAATAATTAACAATAATATTTGAGACTGATAAAACACCTGAATAACCAGTAGTCTTTTACCAAAAATAGTCTGTGTCTGATTAAACCCCTGACTTGTAGTCTTCTGTCGACTATATTCTGTGTCTGGATGACCCCCTGACTAAGCTATAGTCTTCTGTCGACTGTGTGAACCCCTGACTAGCCTGCCTTCTGTCGACTGTATTCTGTGTCTGATTGAACCCCCGACTAACCTGTAGTCTTATGTCGACTTTATTCTGTGTCTGATGGAACCCCTGACTAACCTGTAATCTTCTGTCGACTATATTCTGTGTCTGATTGAACCCCCGACTAACCTGAAGTCTTCTGTTGACTATATTCTGTGTCTGATTGAACCCCTGACTAACCTGTAGTCTTTTATCAAAAATAGTCTGTGTCTGATTGAACCCCTGACTGACCTGTAGTCTTCTGTCGACTATATTCTGTGTCTGATTAAACCCCTGACTAGTAAATATATCGGTTATCTCTTCCTGCGTGAAAAAGTAGCATCGGGTTCCGTCTCCTCTCACGTAGAAATTATCCTAAAAATAATATTTTTTTCAAGACACAAAATATTTCCGATTTTGGTTTGGGACAATCATTGGTGACTGATTAGAACAACGACAATCCGGAGATTTCAATCTCTAGTTTAAAAAAACCTGCAAATATTCAGCTCTGGGCTACAGGGTTAACTAGAAATGATGAGACTTTAAGAGACGACTGTACAGAATTCATTCAGTCTTTGTTCTTACATCAAAGGTTTACTGCATCTATAAACTTGTTTTGAAAAACTACAGGTCGTCTTTAAAGTCTCATCCTTTGTGGGTAACCCTGTAAAACTCTTTTTTACAATTTATTCTTTTTGTTGGATAAATTAATTGAATTTCTTAACCTAGTTAAAATTTTGTTTTCGTGAACAGATGCGAAAATTTAAATTCTGTTTAGATATTTTTCCTAACCTCGATACCCAGCAGTCCAGAAATAATAGATCTGATGCCTTACTGGAATAATAATCATACTGCACCAGTGCACATGTAAATTGCCATATAGAATATGCTAATGGGTGGCAAATTAACATGTTTAAAGATCTTTTTTAAGAATATTTATTTTTTTACTATTAGCTCACTGTTACCTGTATACACCTCCCTTTCTTGAACCTAAGTTGCGCCATATCATACCTTCCATAATCCCTAAAGTAGAAGCACATTTTAGCAAAAATCTTTTCAATTTAATAAATTTTCACAAAAATGCCTAAATTCCTTATCAACTTTCCATCTTACTTTTCAGACTAACTTTTAGGAACCTAACGCACTTAAACTTGTCTTATTTATTCATAATTTCCTAATTCACTTACAATTTACTAACTCGTATTTAGTTGTCAAACTTGCTGACAAATTTAAAAATCACTTTTAACTAAATAAATATCTAACTTAATCAATAATTCACGAAAAAACCATCTCCTCCTAATCTTGTAAATAATAAAGTAGTAATTTTTGTCTGTCTGTTTGTTTGGTTGTGTGTCCAATCATAACTCAGAATTCCTTTGACATATGTGCCTCAAATTTTGATTGGGGAACCACGGGAATGTCGGTTTTGAAATTCTAAGTTGAGTAGGTCGACTTTTATAGAAACAAATTGCTAAAATCGTAATTTAAGACCAAGCGCGGGTAAACGGCAGGAGTAACAATGAGTAACCTGGGCAACGCTGGGTTCCCAAGCTAGTAAACTTTTAAATTCATATCTCACTAATGTCTGATTTGAATAGACTTCTTACTATTTCCTAAATCCCAACACATTTTCCCAACTTTTCTACTTCCTAACATACTTTATTTTAAATCCCAACTTTTCATGAAACAATTAATTAACCTGAAGAAGACCTGTCCTCCCGGTTTCATATATTTGAATATTTGGTTTGCAATATTTCTCATCTTCTCCGGGTGTATAGCAGACAGCACAAATATCAGCGTTACTATATCTAGGAGGAGAAACAAATATAATCATCTCTCATCTTCTCTTGTTGTATTGAATAGCAGAGAGCACAAATATCAGGTTACTCCGGGTGTATTGTATAGCAGAGCACAAATATCAGGGTTACTATATCTAGGAGGAGATACAATTAAAATCTCTCTTCTTCTCCGGGTGTACTGTATAGCACACAGCACAAATATCAGGGTTACTATATCTAGGAAGAGAAATAATGATCTAATGAAACTAAAATCAATGATATTTTTTGCACCCCTTTCCACATGTACAATCTTCAATTTAGAGTTTAACGCATGTATTGATTTTATTCCATCAAAAAAGTGTTATTCAGAGTTATAAATGATAACTCTGCCCTGCTAAATTAATTCTAGATCAAGATTTTTCCCGGGGCTATATTTTCTTGTAAAGTGAAGAAGGATGGTCATCAAACTTGTAATTTAAATTTCAATTTCACCTAAAGATTCTGGTTTAAATGGCGCCTCACTCCAGTCCTTAGTGACGTCACAGACAAATGAAAAACATCTTTTCTGAGAGAATTCCTTGTGCTCCTGAAATATAAAAAAACTAGTTTAGAAACCCAGCTTTGTCAGGAGTTTTCAGTTTTCAATTCAAAAGTCAAACCACGGAAATTGGAATTTTCAAACCAGGGTAAGAACATAAACGTGCTACTACCGAGTTCACAACACAAAATTGAGACAAATCGGTCTAGGGGTTCATGAGTTATGATCGGACATAAAAGTCAGAGATTATTACTTTATTTTAATAGACTATCATAATTGCAGACATCTATCCAAATAAGATATCATATAACGGGATTAACGACTAACGTCTAACAAGAAGTAGTTAAACTAATTACGGAATACGGACAGTTGAAATATTTGGAAACTAATTACGGAATACGGACAGTTGAAATACTCGGAAACTAATTACGGAATACGGACAGTTGAAATACTCGGAAACTAATTACGGAATACGGACAGTTGAAATACTCGGAAACTAATTAAGGAATACAGACAGTTGAAATACTCGGGAAGTGCAGCCGAGACTGCATTACAAAAGTGGTTCTATTAGATCCTGTCTGCATTAAAAGAACGTATTCATACCAATTTCACTTCTTTCCTAACAAAATAAATCCCAATGCAATTCAAACTACTTCTTCTCCAATCTCCCATCGTGAAAACTCAAAATATCTAAACTTGAATTTAATTCCAACTCTAACGAACCCAGGATCAAATTTTTAATTTCGTTTTTACTTTACTTTTGCGGTTTGCCTGTCACATGTCTACAACTTTCGTGATGAAAAATAATAAAATATGATTACGCAGTTCACTAATATGTTTCACTAACAATACCTCGACAAGATTAACAATATCTTGTCATGATTAACAATACCAGACAAGATTAAAAATATCTTGACAAGATTCACAATATCTTTTTTATAATTAACAATACATTAAAAAGATTAACAACATCTTGACAATATTAACAATACCTTGATAACATTAACAATACCTTGATAAGAGTAACAGTATCTTGACAAGATTAACAATACGTTGGCAAGATTAACGATACCTTGACAAGATTAACAATACTTTGGCAAGATTAACAATACCTTGACAAGATTAACAGTATCTGACAAGATTAACAATACTTTGGCAAAATTAACAATACCTTGACAAGATTAACAGTATCTTGACAAGATTAACAATACTTTGGCAAGATTAACAATACCTTGACAAGATTAACAGCAGTCTTGGAGAGATCACAGCAGTAAACCATCAACCCTGGCTCAGTATTTACCTACAATCAATCAATCAATCAATCAATCAATCAACCCATCAACCAACCAATCAAGCAATCAATCAGTCAATTACCAGTCAACCAATCCAACAGTGAATTGCGAACAGGAAAAAATATGAATTTATAAATAAAATCCTACACAAATTTAAAACCAAAATTATTTTATTTGCCGTTTAAATAAAACATAAATAACATTAAAAACATTTTTGCACCTCCAGAATTGGATACACTGTACTGCCAGTTCCACATCCGACCTCCAAAACCCTGATCAGAAACATAGCAATTAACTAACTGTCATTTTGGAACCTAGCTCATTAATTAATGAAAAAAAATTAACTTGACTTCAGACATTTGTAGATCTAAAAATAATTCAAATAATTTGCGTTTATGCAACAAAACTACTTGATCATTACGTGAATAAGGTTACATATAAAAAGTACATATGAATATAATACTGTAAAATTAAACTCCAAGAGCACAAGATTCTATTGCTAAGACTGCTTGAGCGAATATTTGTTATTGCTCATGTAAGTTGAAAAACAATTTGTTGCTCGGATGGTTTGAAGACTTATATTGCCCATTTGTCAAAGAACAATTTCTATTGCTCAGGTGGTTTTCAAGAAAAACTATTGCCAAGTATATTCTTACCCCCCCCCCCCTAAGGGGGAGTGGAAAAAGAAAAATTCAGCCTAAGGAAGAAAATTCAAGAAAAAAAGAGAAAAAAGAAAAAGGAAGGAAAAAGGGGAAGAAGAGAGAAAAAAGGGAGGAAAGGGGAGAAAAAAATATATTAAAAGAAGAAGAAACATACAGTGAATCCAAGATATATGAATACATAGCAAGAGTTTTTTATAATGTAGTATTACATATTTGAGATAAAATGCCGCGGAAAAAATGAGTTTAATATTAATATATCAATTGCATTCATATTTCAGGGCTAGTAACTTACCTCGAATTGAAAATAAAAAGAAGTTTCTTTAGAATTATCAAAAACCTTATGACGGTACGTCTATGTATTCATATATCTGGGATTCACTGTAATATATTAATATCACTGTATTAAGACGCAAATTCAAATGATATTTCTTTCCCTTTATTTCTGAATGGTGATATTATTACTTTCCCTAGTGGCTTAAGGGAAGAAAAAAACCATGATTTCCCCTACATATATAAAAAAAAGTCCCCCCCCCCTATGGGGAAGAGAAATCAGATATTTTAGAAAAGTTTCCTGTATTTGCTTTATACTGAGAACTGAGTCTCATTTCCCATTTGTATTTTAAGTTCTAATGGAAGAGAATTCAAAGAATCTTAAAGAACCTTTATTATAGCTAAGTGGGTCAAAACAAAGATTTAGTTTGTTACAGGAAAAAACAGTCATTCAGGCAGTGTGCCCGAGGACTCAGGCAGTTAGTATGTATTAAAGCCCGGTTTTATGCCTGAAGGGAGGGCTTTGGGTATGTAGGAAAAGTCAGAAAATTTCAACAGCCTCAGACCAATACTTTTGGAGTTATGTAAAAAGCAGGAATAGGGTTAACTGCTTGGAGTTATAATCAGCTTAGTGTCAAACAAGATTTTTTCAATTTTTCCAAAAACACAGGAAAATATGCAAAACCTTTTTGAGGAAAAGTATCATATTTTTTTCCCTTAATATCAATATCAAGTTTTGCCCCCATTTAAAAAGCTTAAAAGATTTTTTTTTTAAATCTCAGAGGGGACCTGGTTTTTGACCTTTTCAGGGTACCAAAAACACTCCATGATACAACCAAAATATGAAAAATTTTCTTCGCAAGGTAGGCGCTGCCCCCCATACAACCCCCCCCCCCGCTGCAGCAAACTTCTTTGAACTTTCCGTGGGCTGCGTCAAACTGTTAAAAAAACCTAATGTTTTGGTTGTGACATTTGAGAAAATGACTGTAAATTAAAGAATCAAGGTAAATGATGCAAAATGACTTAAAATAATGCTCAGGTAGTTTAAAATGATTTCTATTGCTTGGTGGTTTACAAGGATATATAATATATGGCTCAGGTGGTTTACAAGGATTTCTATTGCTCAGTTGGTTTTACACTGATTTCTATTGCTCAGGTGGTTTAAAATGATTATATTGCTTGGTGGTTTACAAGGATATATAATATATGGCTCAGGTGGTTTACAAGGATTTCTATTGCTTGGTGGTTTGCAAGGATATATATTATATAATATATGGCTCAGGTGGTTTACAAGGATTTCTATTGCTCAGTTGGTTTACACAGATTTCTATTGAGATTTCTATTGCTAAGGTTGTTTTACACTGCTTTCTATTGCTCAGGTGGTTTTACACTGAATTCTATTGCTCAGGTGGTTTAAAATGATTATATTGCTTGGTGGCTTACAAGGATATATAATATAGTGCACAGGAGGTTTACAAGGATTTCTATTGCTCAGGAGATTTAGAAGGATTTCTATTGGTCTGCTGGCTTAGTAGGATTTTGATTGTTTATGTTCCTATAATGTGAGTTCTCTCCGAACCATTCCTCTCCGGTCCTAAGTTCTTCAACCTTGCTCCGATCAAGGATATCAAGTTCAGCATCACATCTAAAATTAAATATCTTTATTGATCATAGATATATATTTTGACATTTTAACAGTTTTCTTTTCATATTTGTTTTCAAAAACTGCACAACTCATAAATTTAAATAAAATTTGTGTCAAAATTAAATGGCACTTTTTTATTCAATACATTTTTTTCATATTATTTACATTGAATGTTATTCTTATCAAATGATTTTTTTCTGTTACGATAAACTTTTGTATTCAATTGTTGCATGAGTGAAGTAACATACTTATTCCCCTCGACCTCGTCGCTATTTTCCTCTTTATTCTCAGCAGATTCTTCTGCTAGCGCTAAATCTGGGTCTTTTGTGTTCTTTGTATATACTCTGACCGGTGCTCCTCTATCAAAAGATATTCAAAATTTTCATCTTTCCTTTTACAACGTGTCGTAGTTAGAAAGTAAATATAATGGACCTGAATAAGAAGGTGAAATATGGCAAGGCATAAAAAATGCATCAGTGGTCGCCATAATATGGTGGCATGGAAAGCCAAAAAATCTTTTTACAACAAACACACTTTTTCGAAAGAATCAACACATGGTTAATTGTTAATGTGAGCATGCACCTCAAGCGTTATTAACAAATGTTTCTGGCAAATTTCAAGGACCACTGTAAAATGAAAAATCATTTACAAAAAGCTTCGGCTACTTTTGTTGTTAAATATCTTCCTGTATTTTGGGGCCAGGTCTGGGAACTCCGTAAATAACCAGTTTCGGTCCTAGTTCACCAACCAATAAGTCAACCGTTTGATCAATCAGTTATAAAATTTTTAAAAAAAAACATAAGGGACTTATCACAAGTACAATGTTACAGATACAAAAATCAAAATTAAAACTAACAAATTATTATTTTTAATTTAATTGTTTTTTCAAGATTGACAAATTGTTTTCCTTGAAAAATCTGTTTTGATGTATTCCATAAAACGTATCCCAATATTCATCAGCTTTCTTTTCATAACCCTCCGCGGCATCCTCAGATACTCTGATATCGGCAGCTTCTTTAATAGCAGCTGCTGCCGCCTCTTCCTGAAAATGATTGATAATTTAAAGGAAGTATAAGCGTAACTTTATGTGACCATCAATGCAAAGATGGTAATGCCTAATTCACAACGTTACCATTAAAACAGTTATCTGATCAGTAATGTGGAAGATATTGTCGATTTTTTAGGTTTGAAGTGTTAAATTCTTATTCTTATTCATATTGGTTTTCTACAGGAGAAATGCGTAAGTTACTTTGTAGAGAAACATAGTAAAAAATAATCAGTTTACAAAATACAAACATAAAAAATAAATCAGTCATGTGGAAGATATCAGCGTTATTCTACCTTAAAAGATGTTTAATTCTGACAATGTCCTCTATTGTCTCAGTAAACTAAATTTGCAATTTACTTTTCAAAAAACACCGCAATTGAAAATGATAATCTATTTTTTATCAGACAACTTTTATGGATATCGGTGTGAATCAGATCTTACAATGAAGGGTGACTTAAAATAACGTATACAGTCCCTTTAAACACAAACTAACTAATATCTCGAAAGTAAAAACCTTTACCTGTCCTTCATCCCATTCTACATTGTCCCAAGCATTATGCTTGAACACGTCCTCTCCCTCCCCTAGGACGCGTCCTCCGAACTGAGGACGTTTTCCCTCCTCTCTGGTCATTTTAATATCTGAAAACTGTTACATAGCAACATACCGTCATATTATACTTTATTATTTAAGAACTAGGATTAAATATGACAAATACTGAAAAAGTTAATTGCATATTAAATTAATAATATATTTAAAAATAAAAATAAAAGTTTAGATGACACGGTGATACTTGAATTAAAAAATTTCTTCAAGATCTTGGCTTTGTACTTCACGGATAAGGTAGAAGAGATCGGAACTAAAATTCGTTTTTTTCTTTTTCTTTAGTATTAAAAAGAGAATAACAAAAATAATCAGAGCAAGACAACGAAATATAGCTTACAGGTATCTAATGAGCAGGATTAGAATCCACAGGATTAAATACAGCGGATTAAATAAGCAAGATTAGAGTTTCAAAGAAATGCTAGGATTAGGAAGCACCCACAGTGAATACGAACTCCAAGCACCCGAACTTGAGCCTGCTTCCATGATGAAGAATAGCACTTCCCTCAAATTCGTCCAGACCTTGTTCCGGGGTACCGTTACAGTAGCAGGGAGTCTGGACTGCAGAAACTCCGGCCATAACAGGAACTGAAGCAACCAACTTAGGCTTCTTTTTGTACCTGATTAATATTGAATTTGTGTGAAATTATAAAAACCAACTGAGCAAAGGTGGTTGAATTTCTGTCCCCACAATTGTATTAGCTCTATGAAAAGTTGTCCGAAATTGGAAAATATGTCCTACAAACTTTTTATGAGATAGAAACAAAATAATCTTTATCTTACCTGTTTTCAACGCACCGTACATCCAGGCTGTACAAACACTCATCAACCCAAGTACCATGTCTGCTGTAGTTGATCAGCTCGTACTGACCGCTCAGCTCGTCGTAGAAGAGAGTAGCGTGTCGGTCAGAAACCAGGCAACATGAACCAAAATCCCTGAACAAGAAAAATGATTCTGAACAATTTAAAGCGTGGGATGGGCGTTTTCATTCAGTTTTAAATCAGAGCCGGATTTGTTTTTACAACTTTAACTTACCCCCCCCCCCCCCACCTCCCCTTCCTCATGTCATATTTATTTTATTTTCAAAACATTTCCTTTATTTCAGCTTTTAAAAGATCGTGTTTGCTTATAAGTATAAAGTAATTTGTTCCCTACTTTTAATATTTTCTGGATTCATATTTAGTGATTACAAATATATCTTATTCAGCATTCATTAATACGGAAATAGAGTCCTAACACAGGGTTTGTGATCTACATTTTACAAGTTTAATGAAAGACCTGAGATTAAGCTGTATACCGGAGCCGGTTCCTATATCCAGGGATCTATACTGCAGGTAGAACGGTAGCTTCCTCGACCCTACCGGAGTAAGAGAAGCACGAGCTCGAACTCGGGATTCAAGCTGACTTAATCTAAATCAATTAATCAATAGAACCAGCCGAAAATGCGCATGTTAATAATGAAAAAACAGGTTTCTACCTTGAAGGAAGAATATTCTGGATTTGTTTTGAAGCCAGGTACTTGAGCACAATAGGATCTAGGTTGTCAACCTCCGGGGTGCTTGTTAGGTAATCCTAGAATATATCATAAAATGCGACTGTTCCAGAATTTGATATCATGATTTCAATTACACTTTTACTTAAATTCAATCTAGAGATTCTGACATTTAAATTTATAAATTGTAATCCAAAAAATATTAGATAATTTATTTTCCACCTGAAGCTGTTCCATCAGTTGAGATTCCCCTGCGACCTTCCCTGACATCCCGGAGATAGTGGAACTGTTCGGAGACTTTTCATCCTTCTCCTCAAACCCGTCCCGACTTGGAAACCTTTCCTGACATCTTAAACTCTCTCCCCGACCCATCTTCTTTTTTAGTAGAGCTGTTTGCAGAGAAACCAGAGATGAAACCCATTCAAGTTCATCTTCACTTCGGGTCTCAAGAATATCTATCCGTTCACTAATCTGAGATTCAAAGGACGGTTTACTTGGTTTAATGGGAGCTGATGGTTTCTGAACAATTGCTGATTTACCTAGTTCCACTGGAAGATTGGTTTGCTTTGGCCAACTTGGGGTCTCCTGAGAGGTGTTACCATTTTCTGTGTGTACATTGCTCACTCCTTCTTTGATCTGAATCCCGAGTTCACTTTCAGGAGAATCATTGGTTTCCAACTCTACTTTGGAAGCTTTACAAGTGTTAGGAGTATCTTCAGCAGTCTCATCAGTTTCAGGAGAAAAGTTTTCATCACAATCTAGACTTGATTCAGTCCTAATCTTGGGTTCATCATCTTCAGCCGGAGACAGAGATTGATCCTCGGAATCTTCCAGGTTTGGTTGGAGTCTCCGGTTAACTGTCGGATCCTTCCATCTATCATATCCAGGTCCAGGAAGTAGGGAGGGAGGTTGAGAATACTGAACCTTGATAAAGGTCGGAACCTAGAAATTCAAAAATTAGATATTGAAATACAAAATTAAAAAGAAAATTGTAATTTCAAAAAAAATATATTTTCCTCATTGCTGGTTTAGGTTCCATTAAAAACCGTTGTAAACAGAACATACTAATTAGGTTGACAGGTCCTTTAAGACGAATTACCTGAACACGCTTTCTCGCGGCAACGGTAGCAACTCGTCGCGTAAACATTGGGTTCTTTCGCGCACATTTCTTTAAAAACTGCAGTTTAACCGCGTGACCGTCAAGCTGCTGATTTGCAAACTTATCCCATAAGTTGACCCGCTCCGTGAGGCGACTGGAGGTGAGACGTGAGTCCAGGAGACTTTCAACATGGTTCGGACACATCCAGACATCACTTGGTATCTCAGCCAAGGGGGGATCCAAGCAGTCCATATGGAAAACACAAGGACAGAAATCACACTGGACTAGAGGTCCGAGACGGCTGGACCTGAAATAAATTGTAAATTGATGAAATCAGAGTGAGCATAAACTCTTTAAACCATTTTCATATAAAAATCTTTGTTGTCCGACAAAAAATCAATCTAAAACGAAACTTGACTTATTGGCTATTGTCGCTATTTTCACCAGATTTTAAGGAAATCTAAGAAAATAATTATAAATCCGCGAGTTTCAAAATTATTAGCAACTAATCGAAAATGTTATAAAACTTTATGAATGTATGTCACTGATAAATGGTGATAAGAAAGTAGAGGATGTCGGAGGGGGGNGACGTGGACTGTGAGTTCCCTACTTCTAATAGAATATATTCCCTGCAAAAGTATTACCTGACACAAGTGTAGCAAAGTTTAGGTTTACCCCTGTTCTCACCATCCTCTGCCGCGTGTAGTCTAATAATAAAAATAAATTTATAAGACACCAAATAATACAACATGGATAAATTTATCCCAAAAATAATGCTGAATTTATGGAACATGCATGAACTTTGAAGAATCAATTATGATCCCTATTTACCATAGCCGTGTATTACTGCATTTTCCTAAGAAGATAGGGAATTATATACCTGAGACGTCGTTCCTCCGTGGACCATTTCCAAGCGTAGGGAAACTTTTCAGGAACATGGATATTCTTCGGCAGCTGGAACTCTTCCGCATTCTAAAATTAGAACAAAAAAAAATTAGTTTAATCAAATAAAAC
The DNA here is from genome assembly GCF_000591075.1 of Eurytemora carolleeae. Classification (NCBI taxonomy): domain Eukaryota; kingdom Metazoa; phylum Arthropoda; class Copepoda; order Calanoida; family Temoridae; genus Eurytemora; species Eurytemora carolleeae. Next base: position 18,115 of record NW_019396849.1, on the reverse strand, counting down.
CGGAATCGATAAGCAATAAGTCAATATCTCTCCGTACCGATCTATTCTATTAGGTTAGATCACACAATCAACGGTCCCTTTGTTTCCTTATTTCGCACTTATTCTTCAGGTGAGGTGGTAACTTTTGAATAAATGGAGTAAATTGAACTCATTTTAGCCATTCAAAAGTTTCCAGCTTTTAACTATAACAAAATTTAGTTACGGAATTTTTTATATTATCAAGTGATTAAGTATTCAGATGGTATACCTGAATATTGGCTGCCTCTCCTAGAGCTTTAAACAGCGTAGATGTAGTTCTAGGTTAGTTTATACCTGAATATTGGCAGCCTCTTCTAGAGCTTTAAACAAAGCTGATGTAGATGTAGTTCTAGGTTTCCTCGCTAGGTTGGTTTATACCTGAATATTGGCAGCCTCTACGAGAGCTTTAAACAGTGTAGATGTAGTTCTAGGTTTCCTCGCTAGGTTGGTTTATACCTGAATATTGGCTGCCTCTACTAGAGCTTTAAACAGCGTAGATGTAGTTCTAGGTTTCCTCGCTAGGTGCTCAGCGTAAATATCAAAGTAGTTCTGGCGTCTAAAAAGTATATTCGTTTTTTTTGATTAACTGAAATTCCGGGGTGGGTGGGGTAGGACAATATACAAAATATTTACCCCTTAAATAACGAAAACCTCAATAGACAAGATGTTTATTTTAAATAACACTTGAATGCAATGACACCAAACCTGAGAGGAGGGTTGGTTGAGTTGGTGACCAGATCCAGGAACTCTGATTCACTGTACTCCTCCTCTGTACTGTTATCATTATACTTCGTCTTCTTCAACATCCTGATGCATGAAGTAAACATTATTTTCATAGCAAAGCCTTTTCTCATTATTCAAAACATTATTTTTCTCGTTAAACTTTAGTTCAACAAATTCTGCTGGTCTACCCTTAGTTTTGCAAAGTCTTTTTGCGCCCTTATATTAATACCTTTTAGAGCCATGCTAATTTGAATCACCTTGCATTATTTTGTCGTATCTTTATTCAATGTTATTTAATCAATTTTTGCTGCAACATTGAATTGTTATGTCGATCTAAACATTTATTAAAAACGCATAAATCAGAATGTACATGATGATACAGTACTTTATTAAAGATAAAAAATTCCACCTTAATCTCTTAACAGAAAGAGGAGAATTGAAGAATAAACTAACTAAATAAAAATGTACTGTCAATTGTATATTGTATATATTAATTTGTTCCTAATTTGTTGTGACCTCAAGTTTTTCAAGTTATTTTTTTTTTAATTCACCCATTTGAAATATTTCGATTCATCCAATCAATCATTCTGTTCTTTTACCTTGTTGCTCGTTTTGGTCTCATGTCCTCTCCATCCAGAGGTTTTCGTTTCTTCGGCCTCCAATCATGATCTCCAACCTGGTCAAATATTATACCATAATTTTACGTCTACGATACATTTTTTTAAAAATTATTTTCTTAAAAATAATTGGAAAAAAATGAAGAAAATACTGATTTTCAGGGAAAATAACTCAGCTTTGAGATAAAAATTATCACAAAAGACATTCAGTTTGTCCTTCTCCGCTTCAATCTTGATCTTGCTCTTTTCAGCATCAGGTTTTCCTTTACTCTTGTCAGCTTCACCTTTACCTTTACTCCTGTCCAGAGCAGATTTTTTACTTAACTCTAGTTCTCCTTTTTCTGCCTTCTTGCTGACAGCTGTCTCTACTGACAGCCCTGGTGTTGTCAGCTTCTGAAATGTAAAAAAATATTTTTGAATTTCTTGAATTTTAGCAGCAATCACAGACCAAATAATGCTTCCATATTAATTGTATTCTAAACATTTCATTTTCCAGAGTTAAAAGTAGTGCTTAAGATCCATTTAATTTTGATGCGGATCCGGATTCTGGATCCGCACTGAAAAAAAATGGATCCGGATCCAGGTCATTTCTTTAAGATTTACTAATTTTTTTAACAAAAATTAATTTTCAAATTTTTTGTTTTAGTTTTTCGCTTATTTTTATTCTAAAACTTAATGAACTATTCAGAAATGAGGAAATTTTTATAATCTCTTTTTTTCAATAGTTCAAAGCAGGGTTTTAGGAGTAAAAAGTTGTTTTTGCAGTTTTTGGTCGATATTTTACCCCTTGGATCCGGATCCAAGAAGCCAAAATCTTGCGGATCAGCACTGGTTAATAGGAACTGCAGGCGTAATTTCAAGAGACCCTCCAATTTATGAGCGGTAGGTTTGACATACTATCGTAGATTAGTTTTAATACAAGAAATTCAAGAAAAGAACTATTTGATTTGTACCTGTTGATCAGGATGACCAGCGAAACATTTTATACACATCCAATCCCCTTCAGGTATATCCTCATCCTTCAGCAACATCAATCAATCAATCAATCATCAGAATCTGCGGTGAAATCAATATAACTGTAGAATACAAAGACGCCATTGAGCAATTCACTTGTTTGTGTCTGAATGACTAGATTTCTAGTAAGTCAAAGGAGTCTGTGTAGTGTACACTGCACCATCGCATTGTTTCAGGTCTATTTAACTAAGTCGTCTTCCAATTCTGCAGTTTAATGGGTCCCACTGTAGAAACAAGAAATAATCAAAATAATCACTTTTACTTTTCTTAAAATTGTAAATATTTGATTATTTAAATCTTAAAAATTTATCACAAATTCTGTTAAATTATTAAACAGATGCGCAACTCTAAATAATGTCTCTGACAACCCCCTCCCCCCTTTATTTACAATTAATGAATTCACTGATTGATTAATTTCCTCTAGCGGTGGATCGTGGCAGTGGAGATGAAAGGAGGCGGGACAGGAATCACAGCATATAAGTGCTCCGCCTTCTCGACATGAGTCGCAAGTATCGTGGTTGTGTCCCCGGCCAGGCCGACGAAAATATGGATGAAGTTCTGCGTCCCTGTTTAAAATATCAACTTAAATATAAGTGCACTCAATTTTTGTTAACATAATTCTTTTTATCAATTAGAATATTGATTGCTATGTTATTTTATACAACTATAAAGCTGTAAAAAGCGACTGGAAATTAATCTCATTAAAAATTCAAAATAACACATATTGAGATTAAAAAGTAAAAAAAAATGGGTTTTTTGATAATATCATTGACCATCATTTGGTTTCCAAATTATCTTCCTAGTAGTGCATAGGATCCATAAAAAATGGACCCGGAACCAGGTCATGAACATTTCTTTAAGATTTACTGATTTTTTCAAGATAAGTATATTAAGGGTATTTTCAAATTATTTTTCTTTTTTCCCCGCTGAATATCATTTTAAAACTTGAAAACGATTCGGAGAAACGGATATTTTTAATATTTTTCCTAAGCACCGTCTCCAGGCTTACCTTTCTGGAGGATATCCTCCTGGAGGTTCAAACAATTTCAGCATTTGATCCATTACTGAACCAGACTCAGTACCTCCAGTCGCCATTTTTCTGTAAATTTGGAATATTTTTAACAAGATCAATTTATTTGCTTTGTAGGGTACAAAAATAGTAAACAGTTTAATATCACAGATATTATATTTATAAAAGTGAAAAAAGATCTACAATAAAGTATAATAACTAATTTAAAGAATTTAATAAAATGTAAATATTCAAACTAAATGCATTTAACTGGAAGCCCTGTTTAAAAAGAACTGCTTAATTAGTGCAAGCTAAAGGTTTGTTCCAAAATGTGAAGGTTTTCATAAATACAAGGGGGGGGTGGGGATCAACGTCCAATCTAGGAAACCTGATGAATTGGTAACTATAGTTTGCTCAAGCGATGTCTAATGTTTACCCTTAAGACAATAATAGTCAATTAGATATCAGAAATTAATAAACTTTCTTTAAACTAAAGTTTGGACCATTAGCCCAACCATTTATCCAGAAATGGATAAAACAGTGGTGAATATTCCTAAAAAAAATTCCTTCATTCTTAAATAACATTATTTCACATAAAAGTTTTTAGCTTTTCTTAGTTTAAAAAAAATCTTATTCTTAAAAAAAATCTCATTTTTTAAATATTTTTAAAATCATACCTCTGGGATAAAAGTAAATTTTCATATTTCTAATTGTTCCTGTAACTTTCTAAATTATAGTTTTTCAATGTTGTCAAACCAGGCAGGCGGCAACATCAAAGAAACTCGGCCTAGGCGGCAACATCAAAGAAACTATCAATGAGCCCAGACACCTGGGCTGGAGTGTATTTAATATATTTATCCGTATTCTTGGTAAACGGAACATTTACATATTTATCATAGAAACTGTTGTACTTAGGGAGTATATACTCCTTGTTATCCCTCTTCAAGGACTCCCGAAGCTCAACATCAGGAATTGAGTATCTAAAATATATCTAAAATTAGATTTATTAAATAAACAGGGTAAATACTAAATAGAAAGCTGTGGAATAATTCTTGTCTTCTTTTTTGTTGTAAATTAACTAAAAATTGATATGTAGAAATTTGTATTACTGATGAATATCATAAAATACTCAGGGCACAGTTTAGAATTTATCAGTTACTAAATACATATATGTATTACTCTTAGTCAAGTTTTTTTCTGAAGATACAACTGAAAATTTATACATATATATTTATTTTAATAATTAAATTCCGCAGTAAAAAAATTATTTTTCCAAATTATTTTAAATATAGATATGAATCTTGAAAAATTAAGAAAATGATTCGTGAGGCGAATGTTTCGACAAAGGTACTCTAATCCTAGTTTATCAAAATAAAAACCAACAATCATTCATTCTGAAATAAATTAATTTAAGTAAAGTAATACGAGATAAAAGCTAAAACATAAAATAATACGATAGAAAAATTAATCAAAACCTTTTCTGAGTAGCTGTGATCTCTTCAATTTCATGATTAAACCCAGAGAATTTATCCTAAATACGTTTATTCTTAGAACAGGTTGCTGCGTAGATAAAATAAATCCACATAAACAAGTATCTGGTATCAATCCTGATATTCTGGATCATTCATTCATGGGTTAAAGGGATACACCCTGCAAGAGCAGTGCAAACCCCAGAAATTGGCACTAGTTTAAGAAAGACGACATTTAAATTATTACTTAATCATTTAAATTGTAGTGTACATTCATTCAAATTAAAAATTATAAAGTAAAATTCAGACGAATTAAACTGTACACCATGTGCAAGTAAACTCTTATGTTGAATGTTAATATCTCATCATCGTTCTTTGTTGAAAATCTTCACTTATCTACCAGTTATTTCATATGGTGGTTAGTCACTTAAACTAACGTCATAGGAACTATTATTATTTTCACGTTTGTTCATATAGACATTTATGTTAATTTTTGCTATCTAGTTTTTTGTTTTTCATTTAACATATTTTGTTTTTCGATTTAAATTTTAATTTTATGTCATAATTTTCTACAAAAAAAAGTTGTCCAAATGAACTTCTCTTTTCTTATAGTGGCCCTTGTAATGTAATCTTTATTCAAACTGCTACGATAGCTTATATGATGGATAAACAAACAATTGTCGAAACATGCAATTGCTCAAACGACAGTAGGTCGGACAGTATAGCATCTCAATATAAACGTTCTAGCAGCATAGACTAAATGTCGTCTTGCTTAAACCAGTGCAGATTAGGGTTTGCAAACCTCTTGCATGGTAGTAAATCATAGGAATTCAATTGTTACACTCCCCCTAAACAATGAATTAGATATCAAAATTTGTCAACCTTGAATAGATAAATTCTGACAATTTCCTTCCTTGTCTTAAAATCACTATTAATATGGAGCCCAATTCAGATTACGTCAACAGACCAAAAAACTAGTTTTTATGGATTTATTTTGATGCCAACGTTAAGGCGACTTCCGCGCGTGAGTCAAGTAAAAAGTACAATTTTTAAATTAAAATAATATTGAACATGTTGTTCCCCTTTATTGTAAAATCTTTAAGGACTCTCTTCCTCCTTTTCTAAGTTAAGATCTAATTTTTTTCATTGATTTCACCAGCGAGCATTTTCTCTTCGCAGCTCAGTGTTGAACGCAAGAAATAAAATCCTTGGCGTATTTTTTTAAGAGACTCTTATACGTTATTAAGAACTAGCTAGAGTGCCTGGCGTTGCCAAAGTTTATACTTTTGATAATGGTCAAAGTTACTCCCGCCGTTTACCTACCTGCACTTAATTAAATCAGGATTTTTGCTGAAGTGCTTGGCGTTCACCCTCATTGTATTCTGTACACTGTACCCATGGGCTTCCAAAACATATCAGCCAATAAGGTCTAGCTGTTTGGCCAGCTATAGCTTCATGCAAAATGATTTATTATATATTAAGATTACCAAATATCCGACGAAACATTTTGCCCCGAAAGAACAGCGTAGAAACCTTAAACCGAGACATGACGGGTGGCTGATTAAAGGGGATGGTGGAGTTGGCACATTTGATGTAGGGGGGGGGGGCCCTGCCTTCATTTTTGGTTCAAATCTTCCAATTTTTTGGATGCACGCCTAATTAGGGTTCGAAATTCCTATAATAAAATCAAATTGAACTTTAATGACCTCTAATGACCTCTAATGACCTCTAATGACCTCCACAAATAGAAAATATTTCAACTATGGCTTAATGCATATCAAACGAAAGCTAGGAACCCAG
>NW_019396849.1:5035-11007 GCF_000591075.1 Eurytemora carolleeae | reverse complement strand
GCTTTATTATATAGATTATAGATGTTTCAAGTTGACGGATCAAGTTTTTTACAAACCATTTCAAAAATGAAAATAAAAATCCAAAATATTTGCAGATGGAACCTCCCTGCACTTTTCCAAAGAAGGTATATAAATTTCCTGCCTCACAAGCCGCCACAGTGTTCAAAAAAATTGCAGGTAGACGGTTTATATCTTTATGTGAAGTATTAAAACCCATTTAAAAACAAGTTCATTGAAACGAAATGAAAATGTTCCTCTAGGATAGTTTCCCAACACTGTGAGTAAACCCTTTTCTGTTCAGTAATCATCTCTTCATAGTTCTCTCTACACTCCGGAGCAGATAGAGATACCACCTCAAGCAATCCTAAACCAGGCAGTAGATAGGCTGAAGCAAGTTATCCTGATAAACCATCCCTATCCCCTAATCTCTTAAATCAGACCCCCCCCCCTCTCCCCAAATAATATGTAAGAAAATAAAGGATTTTAAAGAAAAAATATTGATTTAAGAGACTGTAAGCGTAATTTCAAGAGAAAGGCCGATCCCATAAGTCTATTAGACATTTCGTCTTTTGCACAATCAGTCAGCTGGAAAATCTGTCCGTCGATCAACAAATCAGTTAAAAAAAAAGTCCGTGAGCCAGACTTTTCACCCAATTGGTTGGTAAGTACGTCTGATTAAAACGTCCATTATTATCAGTCCATCAATGCATTGATAAACAATATTTACCTGAACCCATGATAGTTCTGAGTATATGAACGTTATTATTTAACCTAGAATATGTAAAATAAACATTGCTGTTAGTAAGAAAAAGATATGAAATATGGAAATAACATCAATATTGTCGAGAATAACGATCATTGACGATCAGATCATTGACTTAAGAAAACCATTTAAAAATATTATCTGAAATCAAATAAAGTGAACCATTTAACAAAAAATATTAAGTTTATTTTATCTGTTTTGTCATCGAAATGTATTTAATTAAAGGGAGTGACCGGCTATGTAAGGCAGTTGAACTGAGTATGCAGTGTTCTGGAAAACTTCTTTCGGATTCATTTGAGACATATTAAACTTTTTAAAGATTTGTAAATCCTGAGTTTGAGCGCAAATTCGACGTTCAAAACTCCTACTTTGGGGGTGGATAAGTTTTCAGAATTTTTTTTTAAAATTATTAAATAACGACGACATAAAATGTAAAAAGAGTTCTACAATTAATAAAAATTAATCTTATCATCGAAAATAAGTAATCGTGTTCAAATATTAGTTTCTTTTTTCTCATTATTCGCAAAGATTTTCGCAGAATTTCTAGAATTATTATTGAAAAGACGACATTTGAAGAATTTGAAGAAATCTGCGAATAAATTCAAAGAAAATAAGAAATTCAATATAATAATGAAAACGAAATAATCGATTTTAGCATTGATTTATTGGCAAATGTTTTTTGAGAAATATTTTCCTAACCATTTAATTAGATTACTGTATAATTTTTACTTTATTTTTCGTTGTCGTTATTTAATAATTAAAAAAAAAAATAATTCTGAAAACGTATCCACCCCCAAAGTAGGAGTTTTGAACGTCTAACTTGCGCTCAAACTCAGGATTTACAGATCTTTAAAAAGTTTAATATGTCTCAAATGAATCCAAAAGAAGTTTTCCACAACACTGCATACTCAGTTCAACTAACTTACATAGCCGGTCACTCCCTTTAAGTATTTAACAAAGGCAGTCCACCCAAAACGGATCAAACTTTGAATTCCTTACTTAAAGTTATTTCAAAGTAATCTTTAAAACATGTATGTGGGAAAAACTGACCTGAAAACAGCTTTAAGGAACGGATCTGTATAGGTTTCAGATTTGTTTACTAGAGTTAGATTCAGTTGAACTAGAACCTACAAATATAATTCATTAGATTCAGTTGAACTAAAACCTACACATACGATTCATCAGATTCAGCTCAACTAGAACCTACAAATATACAGGGTTACCCACAAACACAAAGAATAAGATTTCAGAGACGACTGTACGGAAGGTAACTTGCAATTTTAAAAACGCTTGTCTGGGATAAAAGCAGTAATAAGAAGTCGTCTTCATTGTATTAATATTAACGCCGACCACTTAAACAGAAGACTACCAGCTATATTCATTATTCGTTCACCTTCTTGATATAGAGTCCTAGAAGAGCCTGAGGACGGTCTGCAGGAATAACACGGCGAGGTAGCTTGATTATTGCCTGAACAAATTGTATATAAGAACTAACTTATTGGAGGCCGAATTTACAGAATTTAAACCGCGTAGCTGAACCGTCAAAAACCGGTTCCAATTGAGCGCCGGCTCAGATCTCGAAAAACTGATTACAATTTTTAAGTGGAACCAACTATGATTGAGTCGCGTTTCAAATTTGAAACAATTTGAAACGCGGCTCAAATTCTTTAAATTAGGCTTCGGAATTAGTTGCTATATCTGCTATTGTATCACTTGGTTATGAAGCGTCCTGTCCCAATATATCTGCTATTGTATCACCTGGTTATATGAAGCGTCCTGTCCCAATATATCTGCTATTGTATCCATGTAATCGATTAAATTCTCAACATACCTAACATAAAAAATATTTATCCAACATCGAATCTGGCTGAGTCAGAGTCACAACTATAAGAGAGAGAAGCTAGTTTTTCCATGGTCGGAGTTTTAAGCGATAGTTATGAATTTAGAATCTTAAATTGATCCGTAATTATGGACGACGAAAAAATTGCGCTAATAGTGATTCAGAAACGTAGTTTTGACGTCGATGTTAAACAACATGCACTAAAATCCTGTCATCCTAGCCTTTCTTTACGTTAATTGATAAGACATAACACTCAACTGTCAACATTATAAAACTTACAAGTGTGGTGTTAAGTAAAAATTTACGTGTGCTGTTAATTATCCCAAATTCGAAAAACAAAATTAAAATGGACCATTTTCCTCCAGAAGTCTTGTTTAAATTATATAAAATAATAGATGGAGTACCCGGCGTTGACCAGGTTTATGTTGTTATTCCGTCATAGTTACTCCCAAGTTTACCCACGCTTGCTATAATATTTATTGACGGAAGAGGATGTAATTCTTAACATTTTGTTTTAATAAATACTGGCTGAAGTACCCGGCGTTGCCCGTGGAAATTTTTAATCTAATAAAAAAAAATGTTCGATGTTATCCCCAGGGCACCCATGGGTCTCCTCAAAAAATGTCAACCCATTCGGTCCTGCCGTTTGGCAGGCTATAGAGAACATATGTACAAATGTCATGATGTATTATATGAATAGAAAATAAAAAATTGAGCCTGCTCTGGTTGATTACAGTTATATTACACACAAACATATATATATATATATATATATATATATATAAATATATATATGCACGCGAGCAAAGCGCTTTATTATATAGATTATAGATGTTTCAAAAATTTAAACCTTGAAATGGTTGGAAATCAATTACCTCATGATATTTGCTGTAAGTTGGAACACTGTTCCGTCCTTAGGCATTCGTTCCCTAGTTGTTCCATCTGTACGGATACCCTCAACAAACCCATCTTAACAGTATTATTTAAGACTACAGGGTGGCCCAAAAAACAGGGATTCGCGTTTTTAAGCCAATAATCTTTTAAATATAAGAGAATCAAACTACAAGAACCTACTTAAACGACCCCTACCAAATTTAAAAAACTAAATACTAGTCATTTAAAAAGATTATTGGGGCTTAACAACTCTAATTGCTGTTTTATGGGCCACCCTGTAGATAGGGAACCCAGCTTCGCCTGGCAATTAAAACTTTCCCAGAAAAGTTATCCCATTCAACTTAGGATTTGTTAACCAAAGCAAATCATTCCCGAGTTTATACCGAGTTCCCCAACAAAATGTGAAACAAATCGGTCAAGGAGGTTCATGACAGAGTTATGCTTGGACATCCAAACAGACAAACAGAGATTACTACTTTTAATTTATAGATATAGATAGATAAGAAGAGATACGAATAAATAAGTAAGTAACGAGATAAGACGACTGAAGATGAGCCAAGATGGGATAAAACATTAGACGAAATAAGATAAGTTTAGACCATAATAAGATAATGTGAAACAAAAAGATTATATGACAAGAAATAAAATAATTAATTATCAAATGAAATAAAGCGAGATAAGACTAATTCAGTTTTGTGATAGTTGAGATCAGATCAGATCAGATCAGACCAGACCAGAACATACCAGACCAGACGAAATACCATAAGAAATAATACTAATGATTATTAAAGAAGTAAATTATAAAAACTATAAATTTACCAAGTGCCATAGAACCCGCAGTATGTAAACCATAATGAAGTGAATTATACTTATTCCGCACACCAGGATCACTTCCCTGCACAGTTAACAGTATTATAACAATAAATACATTAAATACAGTGAAAACCAGAAAATTCTAACATGGGAAGACGACTTTTAGACAAGTTATAATTTTAAAAAGCCCAATGAGCGTGAGACACCGCAATTATACAGTGTTAACAGACATATGTCACTAAACTTTTAATAAGCGTCTAGTTAAACTATTACACATCATATACACTTATATATTGCTCTAATGGTCGTCTTCAGATTCCATTGTATAATCAAACCAACATTTCTCAAATTAAAAATATGTAGGTTTTCATTAAAAACTAGATTCAAGATTTTGAAGACGGCTAAACAGTAAACATCAGCTGCCATTATAAATCAATTAAATTTTGCTTTGTGAACCTGTATGGATAAAGAAAAGAAAATAAATTTTTAACTAGGCTTTTCTTTTTCTAATAACAATATTAGCTTTTAAATGTTGCTTTTAGTCTTTTCTTCGTACAACAGAAAACTGAAAATGTTGCGAACTTTTCTGTTTACACTGTCGGTTGTCGGATTTCTAAAAAATTCGAAAATTGTCATTTTTTTAAGGCAAAATTTATGTATCTCAGCCTCACCTCCAGGGTTTTATCGAACTGTGGTTTAAGAGCATTCATATGTCTTAATACATGAAAAAGCATCATCACTCCTAAAAAATCGGAGAAAATTTATTTTCTGAAAATCAACGATAGAAAGATTGTTACGTAATTTTTTAAGATTTACCTTCAAAGTCAAAATTTGAAATAGACTTTCGAACTCGAGCACTGATCACTTCCCCTTCCTTTAACATTTATGATTAGCGATTACATTGACGATTAAACTTTTTTCTCTTTCCCCTTTAATCTTCTCATTTTAACCTTATAAATGTAGCGTTTTCATCATTTCTTAAATCCACACTATTCTATGGAATAAACCAACTTATAAAATAGAATTCTTAAATCCTTTCTTTTTTAAGCGGAAACAATGAAAGATTAAAAAAATTTGATTGTTTAATCTCCTGCTTCCAAACCTTGATTGCTAGATCCAGGGACTCCCTGCAGATCAACTCAAAGATCTTCTTCTTGAACTATAGAACAGAGATATTGAGGTTTTGAATACTTTTTATGGGTTAATTTGACACTTTTCTCATTTTCTCAAAAACCTAAAGCCAACAGAAAGCAACCGAACGATGGACATGGGAGGATTTTTTACACCTTTCTATCGATCTTCATAGAAATATATTTTTGTAATTTCATCCAACACTTATTTCCAGGGAAACACACGGAAGAACCGCTTTAAGCTTTCTTTTTGCTTTCAATAAAAAATTATTTTTAACATCAGATGAAAAGTCTTTTTTTCCGGTTTTATTTTTGTTTGCTTTTGTTGTTCTAATCTATGTATAAATTTGGCTTGTCTGTCTGTCTGTCTGTCTGTCTGTCTGTCTGTCTGTTTGTTTGTATCCAATAAACGTCAAAACGGCTGAACCGATCGGGCCCAAATTTTTTGTGGGACATCTAGGGACTCCAGGGAAGGTTTATGAATCATCAAAATTTCAAATATTTGTCTCTATCTAAATTCGATCGTCATTAA
>NW_019396849.1:0-4695 GCF_000591075.1 Eurytemora carolleeae | reverse complement strand
GGGGGGGGGGGGGGATAGACATTTATACCCCAGGGGTGTACAATTGTCTTGAAAAATCATTTTTAATCATTTCATTAGTATTATATCATGATTTCAGCCAATGTCCGGGGTTGCCTGTGGAATTTTAAAAAGTAGCCTATATCATCCACGCTATAGTTAAAACGTATATATATGAGCGAAGAGTTTTATGACATAGAATTTTGCTGTTAGCATTTCTGTTTCGGATCAAGATATAACTTTTATAGCCTCTGAAGTAAATAAACAATTTCTTGTATTTATATTAAAGGGGAGGGTACCCATTTCCCATTTGAATACATTTTGAACTCCTGTCTTCATTTTTTCAGGAATCTGAATGAAATGTTGCATATGGGCATAATTTGTGTTTATTTTAAGTAAAATTAAAATAAAAAAGTGGAAAAAAAATATTTTTTCCCCCTTTTCCCACATTTTTCCATGTTTTTTAAAGCTTTTTCACCAAAAAGTCTGAGTCAAATACCAGCTAGGTGCTTTAAACACCTGCTTGTTAGTCAAGAATCTCATTACTAACATCAGAACGAAGTTTAAGGTTTTTCAGATCCTTTTTCCCCCTATTTTCCCCTTATTTAATCATATTTTCCCACTTTGATAATATTTTCAGATTTTCTGGATTCATGGATTCATTTTTCTAAGAATCTGACTGATATTTTGCATATGGGTATCATTTGTGTTTGTTTTAAGTAAACAGAAATAAAAAAGTGGAAAAAAATATTTTTTCCCCTTTTTCCACATTTTTCCATGTTTTTAAAGCTTTTTCACCAAAACGTCTGAGTCAAATACCAGCTAGGTGCTTTAAACACCTGCTTGTTAGTCAAGAATCTCATTACTAACATCAGAACGAAGTTTAAGGTTTTTCAGATCCTTTTTCCCCCTATTTTCCCCTTATTTTATCATATTTTCCCACCTAGCTGGTATGTGAAAAGGCTTTAAAAAACATGGAAAAATGTGGAAAAAAATGAAAAGAGAGGAGTCCAAAATGTATTCAAATGGGAAATGTGTACCCTCCCCTTTACCTCAAAATCTCCAGCAGATTCATCCATGCCAGGGGGAGCTAGTAAAAAAGAATATCGTTAAATTTAAAGGGACTGTAAACGTGATTTCAAGTGAGTCGTTATGAACAGATGGAAATGCCCTATTCACGACGGTACCCTTGAACAACTTCAACCCTTTATCTTATCATTTATGTGGAAAATATTGTCGTTTCTCTAGGTTCAAGGGTGTTTAATTCTGATAAATCAGAAGAAAAAATGTTGTTATTATAAATTCTTTCCTATTATTTGACATTAGTTAAAAACAAGGAATCCTTAGAAAAGAACCAAGTAAAAACAAAATACGTGTTGTTCTTTCATTGAATAAAAATCATCCGGAACTTGATTTTTCAAGGAATTTTCAACAACAAAAAACACCTTAACTTTTCTTAATTATTTTTTTTGATAAAAACGAGCAATAGGTGAAGGAAGGAAGGGCTATGGAGGAGTTTACCTAAAGACCTCCTTCCCGGTACATGAATTGCATAACCGGTTCTAGCCTCCAGCTTGCTAGACATGCTGGTCATCTTCTTGTTGAACGCAGACTGAAGCCTCTTGGAGGTTATTTTTCGGGAGTTTGGTGTAACAACTTCTACAATAAAGAAATATTTTTTCCAAAAAATAAGTTCAACGCCCTTTTAATCAATTTCTAACATTAATTATTTAAACCCTCGTGAAAAAGAATAGGATGAGAAATGAAAAACATCACATTATTTCACACGTTTTGTACCTGGAGTTAAAGCAGTTGCTGCTGCTGGAGATGCAAATTTTCTTGTTTGATTTGGAGAATGCCGCCCCTGACTTTCCCCGCTACAAGTTCTCTTAAATATTTTTCAATTTTAGAACATGTCTCCCTTGACTTTCCACGCTAAAAGTTTACTTAAACATTATTCAATATAGAAACAAACCTTCCCTGCTGAACATTATTCAATATGGAAACAAACTTCCCCTGACTTTCTCAATTATTTTTGTTTACATGATTCATTGATGCAATTTAAAAGATAATAATTATGCCACTAGCATCAAATCAAATAATTGATTCCTTGCCTTACAAGTTTCAATTCCCCATATCTTTACAACCTGATTAAATTTCAAAGCTTGAATATCTGATCTACTTGAGTTCATAGTTTGAACTTTGCAAGGTTACTGAGATTATGAGGGTTAGAAAGTAAGAATAATCAATTCCTTCGTAATGCCCTCATATTTGTTGAATCCTATTTTCTAACCTGATGATCACGAAGCTGTTCTAGACTTTTCCTCATTATATTTCCTCGGATACTTGCATATACGTTCATATACTCACCCTAATCAATTAATCAATTATTCATCGATCACTCAATCCATTCATCAAACCAGTTTTGAAAATTATGATTTCCCTAGCAATCAACAATTAAAATGGCATATAATTTGTTCGCTTCCCACAGCAATAAGTCAAGTCAACTGGAAACGAAAAAAAAACCGTAATTTCCATTATTTCTGTATCAAGCAATCAATCAATCAATCAACTGATCAATCAATTAATTAATCAATCGATCAATTGTACATTGTTTAAAATACAAATAACCTCTAACACTATTCTTAATATTAAGTTTAAGAAAAATGGTAATACACACTACACAGTCTTAATTTTTTTTCAATTCCAGCACATTTCGCCACTTTACCTTCGTATTGCCATCACCCCCCCCCCTTCCCCGCCCTAACCCACCTTGTCATTATTGCAGAGCCACTCCGAGATGAGGATAAGAGAGTTGTTAACATCATCGGGTAGATGGGTAATAGAACTCATATCATCTTAATAATCATTAGTATCATCTTAATTATCATTAATATCATCTGATTATCATTAATATTAGAATGGTCTTATTATCATTAATATCGTCTTATTAATTGGTCTTAAGTATCATTAATATAGTTTTAGGTATCATTATTATCGTCTTAATTATCATTAATATAGTCATTAATATATTCTTATTGTCATTTATATCATCTTAACCATTTAAAATAATCTTAACCATCATTAATTTAGTCTTTATTATCATAAATATCGTCTTATTATCATTCATACCATCTTATTATCATTAATATCGTCTTATTATCATTAAAATAGTCTTATTATCATTAATATCGTCTTATTATTATTAATATAATCTTGTTATCGTTATTATTGTTTTGCAGTAAATCTATTTGAAAGAGAAATCAGGATTGGAGTAGGAGCTTTTGTTTTGTAGTAAATCTATTTGAAAGAGAAATCAGGATAGGAGTAGGACCTTTTGCTTTGTAGTAAATCTATTTGAAAGAGAAATCGGGATCGTCAATTCATATTCTTAATAAAAGGTAGTTTCGTTGGAAAACTCTTTAATTCATAAAAAGGGAGCGAATATTCAGTTGCTTTTCATGTTTTGTTTTACCTGAACTAGCTCTACTAATCTCATCTCCAGATACAGAGTCATTGGCAGAGATAGAGTTGATAATCTGGATACAGATGGAAACATAGATAACAAAGAAATGTATGATCTTAGTTCAGATTAAAAAATTAAAACATTGAAACCACCATGAGTTAGAGAAACTTTATAAATAAATGTTTACACCCCTGTATTGCAGATATTGGTCTACTGTGCTTTTTCAGTAGTTCACTAAACTCCCGGCTTAAGGAGTTCCCACCTGAACACCAGCTTTCCGGTCAAACTTAGATAAGGGCAGGCCGGGAGGTACATATAACTACCCCCCCCACTGAATTTGCTATTTTACCCTCTCTTATACTTTCACCCAAAAATTATTTATTTTCAGCGAGATATATCTAATCCATGGGCCTGGAGTTAAAGCAGTTGCTGCAATAGGTATAATTCCAACCATTAGAAGGAGTTCTGACGCCATTAATCTCTGAAGTCCAGAAACTGTTGTCAAGAACAGATCTATCTAAAAATAACACAAATTAGATTTATAAATATTTTTTTTTTAATTCTTGTTCTTTTTCATCAACAATTAATCTTGATCTTATTGAAAATCGGAACAGTCGCATCTTAAAGTATGTTATTATTAATAGTTCTAAGTATGATTTATTAAAAAAAAACTTGTCAGTAAAATTGGATATATATTGTTATTTGAATAAAAGAAGTATTTTTTTCTCCGTATTTTATCTAATTCTAACAAATTTCTACACAATAATATTTTTCGCAAACGTTTCCTTTGAACAGTAATTATTAAACATTTAGCTGAAAGCGGACAAAGGATTTTCTTCATTTGACGTCATATTATGTTCATCAACATCAAAGCATATCAAATATTAATTTTAAAAGGATTGATAATGGACCAAAGCAATTTTCTCCCCAGTATTGGTTAAATTAAATATTTAATATTGGCGAAGCTAGAAACCTTTTATCCTGGAAATATAGATTTTTGAATATTAAAAATTACACGGACAAACCCTTGGTCTCCACTCTGCAAACTACACAAAGACTTCATTAAAGGGACTGTTACCGTTATTTTAAATGACACGTCATTTTAAGTACGAGTTTGTAACGTGAAAGTTTAAAGGGTTCTGTTATGAATCATTAAGAATCCAGAGCTGGGAATTTAAGAATTGGATACCCATACTCGATCGCTTAATCTGAATATCCAACGTGGACACTTC